>NW_024082169.1:0-279866 GCF_003009895.1 Hyaena hyaena
ATTTTATCTTCCCCGGTTCGCACTCACGTTAGAAGGCTCTCTCAGTGGATTCTGCGTCTTTTTTCTCCCAATCTCTCAGGTTTTGTAAGGTTTCCAATGTCTTCGGATCTTTTCTGTGTGATGTATGGGCGCGAGTGCAAGTACGGAGCTCCTTACTTCTCCGCCATCTTGCCCTCTCCCGCAAAGGAAACATTCTTGAAGGAAATAAAAAGTGCTATGTCAGTGAATACATGAATGATGAAAAAGTGAAACAGACTTATTTCTGATATGGAGAAAGCCAGAGTAGTCTGAATAGAAGGTCAAACCAACTACAACATTTCCTTAAACCCAAACCTAATCTAGAGCAAGACCCTAACTCTCCTCAATTCTGTGAGGGCTGAGAGAGGTGGGGAAACTGCAGAAGAAAAGTTTGGAGCTAGCAGAGGTTGGTTCATGAGCTTTAAGGAATGAAGCCGTCTCCATGACCTCAAAGTGCAAGGTGAAGCAGCAAGTGCTGATGGAGAAGCTGCAGCAAGTTATCCAGAAGGTCCAGCTAAGGTAACTCATGAAGGTGGCTACACCAAGCAACAGATTTTCAACATAGACAGAACAACCTTATGTTGGGAGAAGATGCCATGTAGAACTTTCCAGCTAGGGAGGAGAAGTCAATGCCTAGCTTTAAAGCTTCAAAGACAGGCTGACTCTCTTATTAGGGGCTAACTAGCTGGTGACTTTCAAGTGAAGCCAATGTTCACTTACCATTCTGAAAATCCTAGGACCCTTAAAAATTATGCTAACCCGATGCTGACTGTGCTCTATCAATGGAACAACAAAGCCTAGATGACAGCCCATCTATTTATAACATAGTGTACTGAATATTTTAAACCCATTGTTGAGACTTACTGCTCGGAAAAGAGGAGTCTTTCAAAATATAATGACTCATTGACAATGCACCTAGTCACCCAAGAGCCCTGATGGAGATGAGCAGCAAGATGAATGTATTTTCATGCTTGCTAATATAGCATCCATTCTGCAGCCCATGGATCAAGGAGTTATTTTGACTTTCAAGTCTTATGATTTAAGAAATGCATTTCATAAGGCTATACCTGCCATACATAGTAATTTCTCTGGGTCTAGGACAAGTAAATCGAAACCCTTCTAAAAAGGATTCACCACTGTAGATACCATTAAGAACATTTGTGATTCATGGGAAGAGATAAAAATATCGACTTTAATAGAAGTTTAGAAGAAAATGATTCCAACCTCATGCATGGCTTTGGGAGCTCCAGAGTTCAGAGGAGAAAGTAACTGCAGACGTGGTAGAAATACCAAGAGGAGTAGAATTAGAAGTGGAGCTGAAGGTGGGACTGAGTGCTGCAGTCTCCTGATAAAACTTGAATAGATGAGGAGTTGATTCTGATGGATGACCAAAGAAAGTAGTTTCTTGAGATGGAAACTACTGTTGGTGAAGATGCTATGAGGACTGTTGAAATGACAACAGAAGATTTAGAAAATTACATAAACCATAGCTGATGTAGCAGCATCAAAGTCTGAGAGGATTGAGAGAAGTTCTACCGTGGGTAAAATGCTAGCCAACAGCATCATGTGCTACAGTGAAATCATTCAAGGAAGGCAGATTCAATCAATGCAGCAAATCATTGTTGTGTTTTAAAAAATTGCCACAGCTACCCTGACCTTCAGCAATTGCTATCCTGATCAGTCAGTCGCCCTCAGCATTGAGGCAAGACCCTCCACTAGCAAAAAGATGAAGACTCATTGAAAGCTTAGATAATGGTTAGCAGTTTATGGTAAGATTTTAAAATGAAGGTATATACTTCCCTCTTTTTATTTCTTTTTTAGAAGTAATGCTATTGCACCTTTAATAGACTACAGCATAGTATAAACTTATCTCTTATATGCATTGGGAAACCAAAAAAAATTTCATTTGACTCACTTACGTACAATATTCACTTTATTTTGGTGGCCTGGAACCAAACACGCGATGTCTCAGAGTTATGCCTGTAGTTCTGTTCTCAGGGTTTAATGCTCTTCAGAGCCCCTTGGATGACACTGTGGAATCGTGTTCTGAAACAGCGGGTCTTAATCTGAGATGATCCCCTGCCCCCGGGTATCTTTGGCAAATGTCTGGAGACATTTTATGTTGTCTCAACTGGGAGAGTGCTACTGGCTTCTGGTGGGAAGAGGTCGAGGATGCTGCTAAACATCATACAGGGCACAGGAGTCACAGAGAAATTATATGGCCCCTAATGTCAATAGTGCTGGGGTTGAGAAACCCTGCTCTGAGATATTAACTGAGCATATTTTTGCAAGCACCCTATAATGGATGCTGCAATTATTCTGAAATAGCCTAGGACTTCAGGAATTCTCAAAGACAAATTGACTAATTGCAGAAAAGACTCAGAGACTGGATCTTGACTATTTGGGGGTAGATCTAGTTTTTGTGAAGCCCTCAAACAAGCTGTTCCAAATTTTGAGACTCAAGACCCGGGAACTGTGAGGCTCCTCTCACTAGCTGGCAGCCCTGCTGGTGATCTTGTACACAAGCAATGCCAGCCAGATGATTTTACCCTAATCAAGATTTGTATGAACATGACATTTTGTTTATTCTGTTGCCTTTTTGTTCTTCGGATTCATAAACAGCAATAGCAGAGCAGAACAATTATCCCTTCTTGTTGCAGACACAGATGTGTAAATGCATGGAGGCTTTCAAGGAAGCCGGTGATGCCAAAACAATTCATATTATACTTCATCTACTGCCCTATAGGATTTCAGACAACAAAAGTGTGCAAAACACTGTAACCCTCTATATTTATATTTCAAGTGATCTTAGGAGTGGCCTCATGGTATTCTATGTAGGGACATACTTTCAACACTTTTGTTAAAATCATCAAAAACTATCTCTGTAGGCTCAAATCAAAACTTTTTGATTCAACCCTGGTGATAATGTCTCATCAGGTAGTAAAACATAAGTTCAAAGTCTTGATCCAAAAACTTCATGTCCAGTTTTCCCTTCTCCAAAACTAGGAAGAAGGGTAACACTTTAAACACTTAACTAGCTAAAAGTGTAAGGGCTATACAATACAATATCATATAGATGCATTTCAACCTTTTATATAAGGTAAGGTCAGAAAACTTTCTGCAAAGGCCCAGAAGGTAAATATCTGGCTTTGTGGACCATACATGCTCTTTTGCAACTGCTCAGCTCTGCTCTCATACATGAAAACAATCATAAACAAGATGTAAGTAAATGAATGCATCTGTCTGTACTCATGCCTTGTTTGTGGACTCTGAAATTTGAATTTCATATAGTTTTAATATGTCATAAAATATTATTTTTTCTCTCTTCAGTGATTTTAAAAATAGAAAAATCATTCATAGCTCATGGGCCACAAAACAGGCAATGGGTTGGAATTGGCCCACAAGCCACGGTTTACTCATCCCTGATCTAAGGGACATGCCTGTTTATAAAGAAAAACATAAACTATAACACCAAACAGAAGAAAGATGATTATAGGAAAAATAGGAAACCTACTTTTGTTTTTCATCTTTAGCTTAAAGATATTTTATTTTTTAATGTTTATTTTTTCTAGACAGAGAGAGAGACAGAAACAGAGCATGAGTAGGGAAGGGGCAGAGAGAGATGGAGATACAGAATCTGTAGCAGGCTCCAGGCTCTGAGCTGTCAGCACAGAGCCCAGCACAGGGTTCGAACCCCTGAACCATGAGATCACGAACTGAGCTGAAGTCAGACTCTCAACTGACTGAGCCATTCAAGGCCCCCTAGCCTAAAGATATTTTAAATAAATTATTCTAATAATAATAAAGTATTCTAATTCATTATTTAAAATAATTTGGTTTTTTAAATGAAGATATTACAGTAAATCTGCTGTCATACTCTTTCATTAAAATAAAAATGTTTAAGAAGGTTTAAGTTCTTTGACAATATTTAATTTTTTTATGGAAATGATGATGGCTTGGAAAATAACCAGAGAAATTAAATTGGGAACATTCTTTACATACTTTAAAGTCCCCTGCCCTCCATATTTCCTTAATGCATCATGTTCTCAAAGGTTTGGTTCATGGTATATCTGCTGCAATTAGTAAATACTATTATTGTTGTAAATACTAGTAAATTTATTCCTAAATCCATTTTATTTAAGCATCAGTGTTGCTCATTATTAGGAATAAGAAGAAATTTGGTGAATATATTTAGTTTACCTAAATCAGACACATAAGTCCTAAAATGTAAAAGTATCTAAGGGTTCAAGAAAGGGGTTTCACATATTATCCAGTCCCTTTCTTTTCTTTTTTTTTTTAAAAAGTGCTGAATATTCATCTCAAAGGCAATCATTTGTGTAAGTACTCCTTTGATCAAAATGGATTTGCCTTAAAAGGAACCATAAGAGTAATCCTTCCCTAAATAAATAACCATGTAATGAGCATCCCTCCTTCCTCTCCTTTCTCTCAGCTGAATCCTGAAAGTTGCTGTTTTTGGAAGCCAATACTATCTGATTCCAAGGTTTCTATGGCCCACTATACCATTTGAAGTTATGTCAATTCCTTTCATGTTTCATTCTGTTGCTCCTCCTGCCTGAAGGCCCTTCTCTCTTGCTGTTCAAGAGTAACTCAAATGTAAATCTCCTCTAGGAAATATTTTGGGCACCCTCCCTACTTTCTTTCACTGCAGTGGTATCTACCATATGTTAGTGCTTATACCATTCAAAGTACTTACTTGTTTATATATTTTGGCTCCTCATGTTATGCTATTAGCTCTTTGAGGGCAGAAGTTTTGTATCATCAGCACCCAGTCTAAAGCTGGGATGTAGATATAGGGTGTTTTTGAGAACTGATGTTGGTCTTATTGGCTCTCTCTTGTATTTTGAAGTCTACAAGAAGGTGTCTCCACTGAGGCTAATCACTGCCTGTGACTTGCTGTCAGGCCCTCTTGAGGAGCCAAAGCCCCTTTCCCTGCTTGAGCCCAGAAGAAAGTAGAGCACATCCCTCTTCCCCCTAGCCCACAGGCAGCTCCAGAATGTTGTACTGAAGGAGGTTATAAGTAGAAATCTGATAAGAGAATGGGAACAAGGAGGAGACAGAGCTAGTGTGTCCTGAAGTAACATTTGCAGGGTAGGAACAATATTTTTATTGTGTGTTTATTTGAAGAGGCTTATAGGAGCTTTCAGAGGTAATAAGGAGTTGGGTTAAAACCCTTCCTGCTAATTTTTTATACCTCCCACTGCTCTTGCCTCTCAGTCCCTTCTACTTTTACCAGCATAACATTCTGAGCTGAAAAACATAAACATTTTCTTCCATGGCAGGTAAAATCTTAGAAGGAGGTTGAACTATAAGAGAAAACATCTAGCTAATTTGGATTTTCTCTTCATTGCACCACGAAGTCTGACAAATAAGCAATCAGAAAGGAACTTAACTTTCTCCCAACCAAATATACTTTCATTGGATTAGAAATTTCTCCAAAATATTTTGGATTCTTCTCTTTAAAAATAAAACCCTAATTCTTTACTTCTTCAGTGTGTGCTGGACATAGACTGCTTCTAACAAACAATATGGCGGAAGTTACAATGTGTTGCTTTGAACTTGGTTATGAAAAGCACTACAGCCTCCTTCTTACCTTCTCTCTTGAATCACTTGCTCTGGGAAAGTAGTTGACATGTAAAAACACTCAAGTATCCCTCTGCAGCAGTCCATGTAGAAAGGAAGTAAGAATTTCTACCATTAGCCATGTGAATAAGCCATTTTAAAGTGGATCCATCAGCCTCAGTCAAGCCTTCCAGTGACTGAGGGCCTGGGTAGCAACTTGCCTGCAGCCTCATGAGGGTCTGTGAGAAGGAACCACACAAACTACTGACTCTTTGAAGCTGTGAGATAATAAATGTTTGCTTATATTACAACTGGTAAGTTGTAGCTTATAATTTGTAATAAAATAATTGATGGTTAATATAGTATTTATATTATCTCAAGTTCCTATGAAAATCAGCAGTGTTACAGGAAGAAAAATCCGTCTGCAAATAGTAACATTTAACCTAAGAGATCAATAACTGAGTTGATATTCAATTCTTGGATAACTACTTAGCAATAAAGACATGTAGGCAAAATGAGACTCTCCTTTTAGTTTCACACTCAAAGCTAATTGTCTACATATCTCCACTAGGGTGTAGACTGCTTTCAAAGATGGCAGCAACAATTTCTCCCATGATTCTTTGCCTTGTGACTATGGTTCTCTTCTCAACAACAGCTGGAGTCTATTTCTCCTTCCCTTGAATCTGGGCTTGTCTCTGACTTGCTTTGACCAACAGAATGTGGTAAAATGGCAAAGCATGAGTCCTAAGAGGACTTACAGCCTCTGCTTTCATTTTCTTAGACGGCTAGCCTGAGACATTGCCATGTAGAGAAGCCAAGCTAGCCTACTGGAGGATGGGAGACCAGGAGGGAAGCAGGTTTCCCTGGCAGCAGTAAGCACCAAGCTGGAGCTAGGTGAATGAAACCTTCAGTCATCCTAAAACTCCTAGACCATAAAATTATCCAGCTGAGCGCAGCCACATGAATTAGCTCAAATGAGACCAGCAGGAGAGCCAGTCAGTCAGCCAGCACTCAAGATTGTGAGAAATGATAAATTGATGTTGTTTTAGGCCAGTATGTTTTGGAATGACTTATACAATAAAAAAATAATTTATACAGAGTCTATAGGTACATGAAACTTAACATGTACAAAACTGAACTCAAATATCTGTCTTCATTGTGTATTCTCTTCTTAATGCTACCTAGTTGATCTAGCTAAAGCCCTTGGTGTTATCCTTACTGCCTTCCCTTTTTTATACTCCTATACAATCCTTCAGCAATTCTTATCAGCTCTCCCTCCAAAATATGTCTTTGACATGTGCTTTTTACTACCATGAATTTTTTTTGACTACTATGATCCTAGCCTAAAACATCATCAACTCTTACATGAATTCCTAAACTAGCCTCTTTGGAGATGTCTTTGTTTCCCCCCGTCCAATTCATTCTCCTTACCTTAGCCAGTGTGATCGTTTGAAGACATTAATCATATCATGGCACTTGTCTGCTTACACCATCTGATGGCTTCCTGTCACGCATATTCTAGTGTCCAAATCCTTTGTCATAAGTTAGTCCCTACCAATGTCTCTAATCTCATCTTGTACTAAAAGTCCCCTTTTGGTTCCTCATCATGCAACAGGCAAGCAATTTTAGCCTTAGGGTGTTTGCACTTATTAGTCTTCTGGCCTAAAATGCCCTTCTCTTGGCTATTCTTGGGCTGGTTCTCTCTAATTCTTAAGGTCTCGGCCCAAATTCCTCAAAGAGCATTCTTGACATACAGCTCAAGGGGTCCCTCATCACAGTCAACGTTCAATTGTGAACATGAAAATGTACTTTTGCTGTATTAGAATGAAAGCCATTAAATACTTATTAAATTGTTGTGATGGCGGGAGTAAGAGGTGTTATGCCCCCAACTGATTTTAAAAACAACACATACCAACAGAACCCTTGTTTTTGCACATTTGCAAACTAGGAGATCAAGAGACACTATCATACTGATAGCTGCAAAATGCTACCATCTCTTGGCACATCTAACGACTAGAAAGTGAGGGCTGCAATCATCTCCTCTAGGAACGTACTTGGCATAACTGTTGGCTCCAGAGCCACTCTGCACCTGCTAGATCCTTGCTAGAAAAATAAGTGTCTCATGACCACTGTCCCTGACCTAGCTTACGTCTGAGTTCAAGTCCTTCATAAATACATATGATTGGTAGAAACTCTATCACATTCAGAACTCTAAACTTCAAAGGGCTCTAAAAATAAAATTTAAAATTTTTGGTCCCTGCAGCTAGTGGGCCAATCTGCCAAATCTGCCATTTTCCCCCACTACACTCCTGCCACCTCCTAATGCTCCCTGATAATTACTTCATCAAATGTGTCACAATTTAAAATCACACATGCATTTTCCTTTTCCTTTCACTGTATTGTGAAAGAAACTGGCTGGTGAGTGCAGGAACATTGTGCATAGAAGCACTTTAGAAACCCCAAAGTGTTTGTTTTTGTTTTTAAGTTTATTTATTTATTTTGAGAGAGAGAGAGAGGGAGAGAGAGAGAGAGAGAGAGCAAGCAAGCAGGGGAGGGGCAGGGAGACACAGAGAGAGAAAGAGTCTCAGGCAGCTTCCATGCTGTCAGTGTGGAGCCTGATGTGGGACTTGATCCCATGAACTGTGAGATCATGACCTGAGCCAAAATCAAGAGTTGGACACTTAACTGACTGAGCCACCCAGATGCTCCTAGAAGCACTCTGAATGGTGACTGGCACATAGTAACTCTTTAGTGTTTAGGATTAAGGAATGATTAATAAAATAAACAAATAAATAAATGTCATAAAATTAATAGTCATTTTATGATACAGACTTTCTGACGGAGAGTCCCTATAGATGTCACTTCTCCTTTTTTATTTGAAGAGAGAAAAATTTTAATAAATATTAATTTTGCTTTTATCTGGGTATTAAAATTTTAGTAATTTCTTTACATTCATTTTGAACTTTTAAAACAATTTTATAATTAAAATGTAACTATATATAATATATATATATAAATATAATAATTTCTTTTATTTATTCATTTACTTTTTCCACTTCTCCTTCTGCCATGGCTTTCCAGCACTCAGGTTTAGCTCTAGCTCACAAGCATTTCCTTCTAGTCTCTTACTTTACAACTTCATCAACACCTCAAACCCTTCATCCCCTTTCAAGAAGATTCTCTCACTCTTTGATGAAAGCCCTTTTGAAAGCATAGTAACAACCAAGGCATTAGCTGGATAAGGACTAATTTTGACCTGTATTCCACTTTAAAGTTGTATATAAGAGAATAATGGTGGGGAAGGATTGGGTCCGGTTCATGAGCAAAAATAAATATGGTACTCCCATTTCTGCTTCAATCTGCCCACCCATGAAAAGTGTCATGGATTCTTATTGAGACCTTTTTATAATCATACCTTTTAAACATAAGCATTATTTATCACCTTAGAAACATTTTGAAGAAACAATATTCCTCTTTTTTGCACAACTCTGGCCCTTCCCAATAGACTTCATAATTTCTCATAATTGGATCGAAGAATATCAGATTATTTTCTTCTCTCTCTGGAGAACACTGCCATTAACCAAGAACTACAATGACTTTTTTTTTTTTTTTTTTTTATTTCTAGGAGAGAGAGAGACAGCGTGAGCAGGGGAGGGACAGAGAGAGAGGGAGACACAGACTCTGAAATAGGCTCCAGGCTCTGAGCTGGCTGTCAGCACAGAGCCCGACGCGGGGCTCGAACCCACGAACCGCGAGATCATGACCTAAGCGAAAGTCGGACGCTTAGCCGACTAAGCCACCCAGGCGCCCCAGAACTACAATGACTTTTAACATCTTCTTTCCTTGTTTATCAGGGCATGATGATGGTTCTCACCGAATTCTCTGGGTACATTCTGGAAAATTTGTCGGGATAGAAGTAATAGGGTGCTGTTGTTTTCTTATCAGAACACCAATAAAGAAGGTCAGAGGGTAGTTTGCCTAGCGTTTTTCCTGCCCAGACAGCCATTGACCATTGGTCTCTAAACCTATGAAATCATGTTTATTTTCCATCTTTCTGAAAAAGAAGCATTATGAGAAGTAAAAAGTGATGCCCCACCTAATTTCTGCATCTAATGTCAATTGGACAAAAGAGTTAGTTATTTTGTTTGCTCTTCCCTATCTCTAATCACAGGTCTCATCTCACCTCAACATATTAGACAAAATGTCTTCTCATTTCCTTGAATCACTGTTTAGTGACTAATGCAATAATTTTGTTGAAATACATTTGACATATAAAACTGTATAAATTAAAGGTATACAATATGTTGATGTGACATATCTGTATATTATAATTGTCATGGTAGCAACAATAGCACCTCTATCATGTCACACAATTATCATTTCTTTTTAGTGGTTTCAATAATGAAAGTCTAGTCTCTTAATTTAACCTCTATAAACCTGATTTATAACATGGTACTATCCTAGATCTTAAAAAAGGAAGCGGAAGAATAGTAACCAAGTAGATTCTTCAGGAAAAATAAAAAAGACTAAAGCTTCAAAAAGGGAAAATGAAACACTGGAAGAGGAAGCATATTCTTGTTGCCTCAGACTCAGAAGAAACAAAATAATTCCATTCTTGTTCCTAAATTATGGTCAATTCCATTTTGCAAATAGGTTCGGATGAAAGCCTATAATTAAGGATAGCAAAAACGTGAACAATTCACTTATCTTTGGAATATCATATGGAGATGAAGATGGTCATCTGTCCTTAGAGACTAAGTGAAAGAAAGTTAAGACAGATCCAATAAGCATAACTTGAAAGAAAAAAGTGTTTCAAATTACCAAGTAAGAAAAGAATGCCTGTGAATCTTGGTAAATGTAGAACTGTAGCCCAAATGCACGGGAAAAGCTCACCTCTCATGGTGCCATTTTGGTGGACCAGTCAGCCCTAGGTTTAGCTTGATACAAGACAAGGGAACTATCACTGTACCAGGGAAGGCCAAGGCCTGCAGTGCCATGTGGCTCTGTTCTCTTAAAGCAGCCAGAGAGAGCAACAGGAATGAGGACTCCCAAGACAGGCTTTGGTCAAAGTGGGCAGATGTTAAAATAAATGTTGATCTTTGGTGTTAAAGGGAAACTCGGGAGCTTACTATACAAAACCAGGAAGAGTCCTTGAAGCTTTAACCTTCTTTTCAGAGTCTAGAAGTCACACATATGCGGCTTTAAGTTTATTCTAAACTCTTCAGTCTGTGATGGACAATAATGTGGTTTCTGTTTTTGCTTGCTATATTGCCTGTCTATGTTTATTTGTGGGTTGCAGCTAACTGATCACACACCATATCTGTTCCATTGCGGTAGACCAGCACTATTTGCTTTGTTATTTTCCTGGAGGTTGTTTGTAAAGTGTTTCCAGACGTCAAACAAATGGGTTATTCCAAGAACTCTTGTTTTCTAAGCATTTAGTGCACCTCGTCCAGTGACTTGAATTGAAACTCTGATCTGTTGATTTAGGTGGCTAGAGTAGATAGACGGAAGATGGGTGGATGGATGGACAGATAGGACAGATGATAGGTAGAAGATAGATATGGATGCACTTATTTTTTTTTTTTTTTTAATTTCTAGGACAGAGAGAGAGAGAGACACCGTGAGCAGGGGAGGGTCAGAGACAGAGGGAGTCACAGACTGAAACAGGCTCCAGGCTCTGAGCTGACAGCACAGAGCCCGATGCGGGGCTCGAACCCACGAACCGCGAGATCATGACCTAAGCGAAAGTCGGACGCTCAACCGACTAAGCCACCCAGGCGTCCCANCCACGAACCGCGAGATCATGACCTAAGCGAAAGTCGGACGCTCAACCGACTAAGCCACCCAGGCGTCCCACCAATTATTTTAAAAATAAGTGCATCCTGGGGCGCCTGGGTGGCTTAGTCGGTTGAGCGTCCGACTTTCGCTTAGGTCATGATCTCGCGGTTCGTGGGTTCGAGCCAGCGTCGGGCTCTGTGCTGACTGCCAGCTCCGAGCCTGGAGCCTGTTTCGGAGTTTGTGACTCCCTCTCTCTCTGACCCTCTCCTGCTCACGCTGTCTCTCTCTCTCTCTCTCTCTCTCTCTCTCTCTCCTAGAAATAAATAAAACATTAAAAAAAATTTTTTAAATAATTGGTATATAGAAGTCTTGAGAATTAATTCTGCATTTGTACATTAGGAAGGGGAAGGGAGGTTGTGAATAATGAGTATAAAAGGACATAAAAGGGAGAAAAAGAGAGAGAGAAAATAAGAGAGAAAGAGACCAAGAAACAGAGTGAAAATCAGTTCAAGTGTGTGACTATAACCTCTGGCAAGGGATCAGACAAACAAGTTCAACCCAAAGTCAATTTAACTTTATTGGACCACACTGTCTCAGGCAATTAGAAAAATATTTGTAAAACAACAGATGAGAAAAAGGAACGTGGAGCCCAATAATGCAAAACAATGTTTATAAGAGAGAAATCATGAAGTGGGAAGAGTAAACACAATTATTCTATCAGCACCTCCTGTTCTTCTAAAGATTACTTAACTTACATGTAGCAAACTCCTCTGAACAAACAGCCGAAATAGTTTCTTTATAGCATACTCTTACCCCCAAAGACATTAGTTTTAAGCTCTCTCAAAACCCCCCAAAATAAAAAACCTTGAGGAGTTATAAATTTTGAGGAATTAGAAAAAATTACATACTAGACTTCATGGGATTATGGGTTATTTTTAGGTCAACTGATAACGCCAGGCCAGAAAGAAAATAAAAATTGTCTTTATAGCTCCTGTTTTCTCTTCCATTTCACTTTAAGTGAAAAACTAATGGACAGCACACAAGTGATAGCCCCAAAGTTGAAACTATAATTATAGGCTTATTTGGAGAATAGATTTCCCTATACTCTTTACCCAACTGGGCTTTTGAAATTCTTAATTCAGTACGGTATTAGATAGTTTAGCTTGTTTTATCAAGTCTTATAAATTGCAATAGCTGAATATATCATGAAGCTGGAAAACATGAATTGCTGTAATTTTTAACATCACACACACACACACACACACACACACACACACACACTACTCTTGGTCTGTACCTAGTTCATGTCTATGTTCAGGAAATGATGGTTCTGTATATCTTCTCCCTCTAAATTCCTCTTTTCTATCAGGGCCCCAGGCCCATTCTCTTAACAGGACTTTGTCATTACCTATCCTTTATTCTTATTTAACCCCCCCCTGATGACCAAATTCTATGCCTGCTATTAAAAAAATAATAAGGTCATATAGTTTTCTTTTCAGCTCACATGTAAAAAAATACTATCTATGTAAAAACAAAATGAGGTTGATGGTGGTCTTCCACTTCTGCCATGGATGTTCCAATTATTATGTCAACCCTCAAATCAAGTTCTGCCTACCTGGAAAAGCAATATGCGTAACAATCTATGTCAGGCTCTCTCTTTTTTTTTTTATGGTCTAAAATAGAGTTTATTTAATGTTAAGTTTATTTTTATTTATTTATTTTTTTACAAATAATTTATTGTCAAGTTGGTTTCCATATAACACCCAGTGCTCATCCCCACAAGTGCCCCCCTCTGTGCCCATTCCCCCTCCCCCCCCACATCCATCAGTCCTCAGTTTTTGTCAGCATTCAAGAGTCTCTCATGGTTTGCCTCTCCCCCTTTCCCCCACCATTTCCCCCCTTCTTCTCCCCCATGGTCCTCCGTTAAGTTTCTCCTAATCCTCCTATATGTGCAAACATATGATATTTGTCCTTCTCTGCCTGACTTATTTCGCTCAGCATAACACCCTCAAGGTCCATCCATGTTGCTACACAAGGCCAGATTTCATTCTCTCTCATTGCCATGTAGTATTCCATGGTATAGATAAACCACATCTTCTTGATCCATTCGTCCATTGATGGACACTTAGGCTCTTTCCATGTTTTGGCTATTGTTGAGAGTGCTGCTATGAACACCGGGGTACATGTGCTCCTATGCATCAGCATTTCTATATCCCTTGGGTAAATTCCTAGCGGTGCTATTGCTGGGTCATAGGGGAGTTCTATTGTTAATTTTTTGAGGAAACTCCACACTGTTTTCCAGAGGGGCTGTACCAGTTTGCATTCCCACCAACAGTGTAGGAGGGTGCCCGTTTCTCCACATCCTCGCCAGCATCTAGAGTTCTCTGATTGGCTCATTTTAGCCACTCTGACTGGCGTGAGGTGGTATCTCAGTGTGGTTTTGATTTGTATTTCCCTGATGAGGAGGGATGCTGAACATCGTTTCATGTGTCTGTTGGCCATCTGGATGTCTTCTTTGCAGAAGTGTCTGTTCATATCTTCTGCCCATTTCTTCACTGGGTTGTTTGTTTTTTGGGTGTGGAGTTTGGTGAGTTCCTAATAGATTCTGGATATTAACCCTTTATCTGATATGTCATTTGCAACTATCTTTTCCCATTCTGTTGTTTGCCTATTAGTTTTGTGGGTTGTTTCCTCTGCCGTGAAGAAGCTTTTGGGCACCTGAGTGGCTCAGTCAGCTAGGTGTCTGACTTTGGCTCAGGTCATGATCTCACAGTTTGTGCGTTTGAGCCCCGCATCAGGCTTTGTGCTGACTGCCAGCTCGGAGCCTGGAGCCTGTTTCAGATTCTGTATCTCCCTCTCTCTCTGACCCTCCCCTGCTCACGCTGTCTCTCTCTCTCTCTGTCTCTCAGAAATAAATTTGAAAAACAATAAAGACTAACTATAATGAAGTGAGCACAAAAATATTTTTCATATATGACTCTTAGAGAAACATTAGGTGATAAAAATTCAGGTTTCTAAGATAATGATATCCTGATTATATCCTTGAATATTTCTAAGATGGGATTTCATTTGTAATTATCATGTATTCCTTAAAGTCCAATAAGCCTCTTGATGTTTTACAAATGTCCTTAAAGGAAAAGAGAACTATTCTCTATGTGTTTAATATGATTTTGTACAACTAGTAGAAAAGTTTGGAGACTAACAGCAAGGATGGTTGGCTACATGCCTGTAGTTAATAAAATACTGAGAAGTAGAAATACAAACTAGATGATAAGTTGGAATCCATATATATGTCTGTGTTTCCTTCTACATCATTCTGCTTTGAATAGTTTTAGAATTTGAAGTATTTATTATGTCCCCCAGCCAAAACAGTGGAAGAGGGAAACTTCCATGGGCATCTGGTCACTTTTTAAGTAATATTATTGAATCAGTGTTCTTGGAAGAGACTGATGTGGTAAAACAGTTATGTTAATTTCCCCTGAAGAATGTCACATTTGGTAATATTCTGTGGGTGGTCATGTAATGAGACACTGGTGTCTGTCTATGACACATACTGTATATGAAAGGAGGTGTAGATAAAGGTAACCTGAATTCCATCCCTTTCAGTGTTTATATGATGCTTATCACCATGCTATCTAGACACCCAGACTAGCAGCTTTACAACAAGAAAATTTTCCACCTCCATTCAATTGAAATCAATGGAGAGGGAGTCTGGGCAGGCAGTCGAAGAGTTAATATGCACACATGCTTCTGGGTAGTCAGAGATGAAAATGGACTGACCCAAGTGGCAACAATTTCCCCATTTCCAATAATGTAAGCAACTGCTTCAGTGAAATACCACTGGAAATGAATCTTCTATATTATAAACATATTCTAAGTGCATTTGCAGGCATCTAGCCATTTAAACTGTTTTTACCTAAATCAGTGACTTTTGTAAAAATATGGCTATTCACAGTCCTCGTTTATTTTGAAGAGTAATAGCATGAAAATTTCAAAGGAAAATATTTAGTTATTATTCTTGTAGAAGAAAGCTAGTGTTGCAGTGATTCTGTATGTGTATGTGTTGTGTGTATGTATACACATATATATTATATATATATTACTTTTAGTTAAAAAGAATTAAAAGTACAGATTCTTCTTTTGTATGCAAATAAACTTTTAATAAGATTGGCCTCAAAATATTTCCTTTTCCCTGTCCTGTGATGGAATTGACACAGTAGAACATGTTGTTGATTAAGACCAAATATCACTAAGTCCAATTGGACTTTTTACAAAGTCAAATTATAACAATAATGAGACTCTTAGAACATCTGTATTTTCTTTTGGAGAGTCTTTCACTTCCTTCCTCTTTCTAGCCCCTAACTTCCTTTGTTTTCTTTTAGTCTTGAACTGTAACCGGGACATTCTGGAACATAGATTTATTCATCTTGACCTCAGCTGTGATTAATCCACCCGAGACAAAGATCAACTTCTGGCAAACATTGGTTCCCTCTCCCTTACATCAACAATGCAAACTTACCTAGTTGTTTGCAGTATCTGCTCTAGGTATGGCTGAAAAAGAAAATCCAGGGAGCAAAAATGCAAAAATTATCTGATTCATTTAATAAACATATATTGGATAATATTTATGTACAGGCAGTGGGTAAGCAGTATATTTAATTAATAGATATCAATTTAACTATACTTGAAACTCTGAAATGCAAATGAGGCTGAAGAGGATGATGAATAGCTTACAGTCCACATTTTTAAGTCCTGTTCTTGTTCCACCACCATATGTTATAGAAGCAAAATTATAATTCTCTTTGGTTGGGAGGAGGTCCTAGTGTACATTAATCAAATGTGCTGGCAGCTGAGATGACTGAGACCTTAGTTAATACCATGGCCTCATTGGAGCCATTAGTTCTGACTTCTTTATCAAAACTTTTACTCAGGCTGCTAACAATTAACAAAATTGATGAATCTAAGTTTCAGCTTTTTCCTCTCTTACTGGTCATTTGTCAATCAGTAGCATTTATTGAGAATTCACTATATGCAGAATAGTGTGCAAACTTGGAGCCTCCCAACCCTGCTAAGGGAAAACACCTTGAAGGAGAAATAATAGGCATCTTGAGATAAAGTTGTCACTTTTGCAAACAAGTTAGTTCAATGGTTATGAAATGGATTTCTTTTTACCACAGGTCTTCTCAGTAGCAAACCTTCTAAAATGTTGTTAATATCTTAGAAGAGGATTTGGTATTCAACATTTCTCTGCACTATCCTTTGTTATCCAGGCACCAATTAATGCTTCCTGGAAATACTTTTCTGTGATTCTCAACAGAAGCTGTGATCTTTGCTTTTGGAAGGGGAAGTTAATATTTCTCTTGTAGAATTTATTACAGAACCATACATTTTTTAAAGAACATCAGAGATCAACTAACCCAGGGTTCCCAAACCAAAGTACTATTAAATTTTGTTTGACAGCCATTAAAAGCATATAGTCTCAAAATCTGCCTTCCCTCCAACTCCAACTTACTGTCTTAGAATGTGGGTAGGTACAACCAGAACTCCCAAGGTCCTGTGTTGATTCTAATGCTGAGCCATGTGAGGGAAACACTCTCCAGACCAAACCAATTAATACTGAGGTGAGGGAGACATCCTTTCAAAGAATCTCTAGGCCTCATTGCTGAAGCACTGCTGTTCGCTAGCAGATGACTGCTTCCCTGGTCTCTCCCCAGTGTGTCAGAGAATACACTGGCCCTATGGGCTAGCAATCGTAACACCATCAGTGATGCAGATTACAAAGATGAGCTACACCAATCAACTTCTCTCTCTCAGTATTTTGTACTAGAAAATACAGAGATGATAGGGTCACTGTGTCAAGAGAACTAGTGCTGAAGATGTACAGGAAAAATTCATGAGATATAGACTTAGAGAACTCAGCGGGTCCTTAAAATATAATAACATTCATATCATAGGAGTCCAGAAGATGAAAAATGAGAAAGGTTTATTTGAGCAAATTATAGCTAAAAACTTCCCTAATCTGGGGAAGGAAACAGACACCAAAATCCAAGAAACACAGAGAACTTTCATTAAATTCAACAAAACCCAGCCATCATCAAGACATATCAGAGTCAAATTCACAAAATGCACAGACAAGGAAAGAATCCTGAAAGCAGCAAGGGAAAAAAATAGTCCTTAACGTATAAGGGAAGAAAGATAGGCTTCACAGAAGATCTGATCACAGAAACTTGGCAGGCCAGGAGGGAGTAACATGATATATTCAGTGTGCTGAATGGGAAAAATATGCAGCCAACAATACTTTATCCAGCAAGGCTGTCATTAAGAATACAAGGAGAGATGAAGAGTTTCTCAGACAAGCAAAAACCAAAGGAGTTCATGAACACTAAACCACCTCTGCAAGAAGTATTAAAAGGGACTCTGAGTATGGGGGTGAAGATGAAAAGCAACAAAGACTAGAAAGGAACAGAGAACATCACTAGAAACACCAACTTTACAGGTAACACAATGGCACTAAATTCATATCTGTCAATAATCACTCTGAATCTAAGTGGACTAAATGCTCTGACCAAAAGACATAGCACATCAGATTGGATTAAAATAAATACATACATACATACATACAGACCCTTCTACATGCTGCCTATAAGAGACTCATTTTATTTTATTTAAAAAATTTTTTAAATGTTTTATTTATTTCTGAGAGAAAGAGACAGACAGTGTGAGCAGGGGAGGGTCAGAGAGAGAGGGAGATACAGAATCTGAAACAGGTTCCACGCTCTGAGCTAGCTGTCAGCACAGAGTCTGACACAGGGCTCGAACCCACAAACTGTGAGACCATGACCTGAGCCGAAGTCGGATGCTTAACCGACTGAGCCACCCAGGTGCCCGAAGAGACTCATTTTAGTCCTAAAGACATCTACAGATTGAAAGTGAGATGATGGAAAAATATCTCTTATGCCATTGCATGTCAAAAAAAAGCTGGAGTAGCTATACTTAGATCAAAGTAGATTTTAAACCAAAGACTAACAAGAGATGAAGAAGGGCATTATATCATAGTTAAGGAGTCCATTTAACAAGACCTAACAATTAATTATATATATTTATGTTCCCAACTTGGAAGCACCCAAATATATGAATCTATTAATAACAAACATAAAGAAGCTTACTGATAATAATACAATAATAGCAGGAGACTTTAACACCCCACTTAGAGAAATGGCCAGATCATCTAAGCAGAAAATCAATAAGGAAATGATGGTTTTGAATGACATACTAGACCAGCTGGACTTAATAGATGTATCCAGAACATGTTATCCTAAAGTAGCAGAATACATTCTTTTCAAGTGCACATGGAACTCCATCCAGAATATATCACATACTGGATCACAAATCAGCTCTCAACAAGTACAAAAAGATTGAGATCATACTGTGCATATTTTCAGGCCATAATGCTATGAAACTTGAAGTCAGCCACAAGACAAAATTTGGAAAGACCACAAATACATGGAGGTTAAAGAACATCCTACTAAAGAATAAATGGGCTAATGAGGAAATTAAAGAAGAAGTTTAAAAGTACATGGAAGCAAATTAAAATGAAAACACACTTTTGAGATGTGGCAAAGGCAGTCCTAAGAGGGAAGTACATTGCATTACAGGTCTACCTCAAGAAGTAAGAGAAGTCTCAAATACACAACCCAAACTTACACCTAAAGCAGCTAGAAAAGGATCAGCAAATAAAGCCTAAAGGCAGTAGAAGAAGGGAAATAAAGATTAGAGCAGAAATAGATAATATGGGAACAAATAAACAAACAAAACAGTAGAACAGATCAATGAAACAAAGAGCTCATTCTTTGAAAGAATTGATAAAATTGATACACTCCTAGCCAGACTTACCGAAAAGAAAAAAGAAAGGACCCAAATAAATAAATTCACAAATGAAAGAGAGATCACAACCAACACCACAGAAATACAATTATAAGAGAATATTATGAAAAATTATATGCCAACAAACTGAACAATCTGGAAGAAATGGACAAACTCCTAGAAACACACAAACTACCAAAACTGACACAGGAAAAAATAGAAAACTTGAAAATACCCACAACCAGCAAAGAAATTGAATCAGTAATAGAAAATTTCCCAACAAACAGGAGTCTAGGACCAGATAGATTTCCAAGGGAATTCTACCAGACATCTAAAGAAGAGTTAGGGGCACCTGGGTGGGTCAGTTGGGTAAGTGTCTGACTTCAGCTCAGATAATGATCTCACGGTTGGTGAGTTTGAGTCCTGTGTCAGGCTCTGTGCTGACAGCTCGGAGAGTGGAGCCTGCTTCAGATTCTGTGTCTCCCTCTTTCTCTGCCTTTCCCTTGGGCTTTCTCTCTCTCTCACTCTCTCTCTCTTTCAAAAATAAATAAACATTAAAAATATTTTTTTAAGTTAATACCTATTCTTCTCAAAATGTTCCAAAAAATAGAAATAGAAGGAAAACTTCTAAGATCTTTCTACAAGGCCAGAATTACCTTGATTCCAAAACCAGACAAGATCCCACTGAAGAGAATTACAGGCTAATATATCTGATGAACATGGATGCAAAAATTCTCAACAAGATACTACTACAAGATACTACAAAATATCAACAAAGTCAAATCTAATAGTATAGTAAAAGAATTATTCACTATGATCAAGTGGGATTTATTCCTGGGCTGCAGGGCTGGTTCAATATCTACAAATCAATTAATTGATACACCACATTAATAAATTAAAGCATAAGAACCAGATGATCCTCTCAATAGATGCAGAAAAAGCATTTGAAAAAATATAGCATCCATTCTTGATAAAAACCCTCAAAAAGTAGGGAGAGATGGAACATACCTCAATATCATCAAGGCCATATACAAAAGAACCACAGCTAATATCACCCTCAGTGGAGAAAAAAATAAGAGATTTTTTCCCCTATGGTAGAAACAAGACAGGGATGTCCACTCTCACCGTTACTATTTAACATTGATCTGGGAGTCTTAGCCTCAACAGACAATCAAAATTTAAAAAACACATCCAATTCAGTAAGGAAAAAGTCAAGGTTTCATTATTTGCAGATGCCATGACACTCTACATAGAAAATCTGAAAGACTTCATCAAAAAAGCCCTAGAACTAATACATGAATTATCCAGCAAAATTGCAGGATATGAAATCAACATTCAGAAATCTGTTGCATTTCTATACACCAATAGTGAAGCAGCAGAAAAAGAAATTAAGGAGTTGATGTTAGTTACAATTGCTTCCCAAACAATAAGATGTCTGGGAATAAACCTAACCGAAGAAGTAAAGGATCTGTGCTCCGAAAACTATAGGACACGTATGAAAGAAATTGAAGAGGACACAAAGTAATGGAAAAGTGTTCTATGCTCACGGATTGGAAGAACAAATATTGTTAAAATGTCAATACTACCCAAAACCATCTACACATTTAATGCCATCCTTATCAAAATACCTACCAACATTTTTCACAGAGCTAGAACAAACAATTCTAAAATGTGTATGGAACCACAAAAGACCTTAAATAGCCAAAGTAATTCCAATAAAGAAAAGCAAAGCTGAAGGCACCATGATTCTGGATTTCAAGCTGTATTACAAAGCTGTAATCATCAAGACAGTATGGTACTGGGACAAAAACAGACACATAGATCAATGAAATAGAATAGAAAAGAAAACCCAGAAATGGACCTACAACCATAGGGCCAGATAGAAAGTACTTTCAAAACATTTTTAAGTGTTTATTTATTATTGAGAGAGAGAGAGACAGAGTGTGAATGGAGGGGGAGCAGAGAGAGAGGAAGACACAGAATCTGAAGCAGGCTCCAGGCTCTGAGCCCTCAGCATAGAGCCAAATGTGGGGCTGGAACCCATAAACCGCAAGATGGTGACCTGAGCAGATGTCGGACGCTTAACCGACTAAGTCACCCAGGTGCCCCCAGAACGGCACTTCTGCACATGGTCCATATAGGAAACTTTGCTCTCCTAGATTAAAAAAGAAGCTAGACCAAAAAAAAATTCTGTACAAGTACATATCGTATGTGTGCACATACACAGCATAAAACAAGTTAAGTATAACCAAACTGCAGCAATCCGATTGAGTAGGACAATAAATAGATGAAAACTAGCATCTTACCTATGGGGAAGACTTCATGAAGCAGGTGAAAAATAATTAGTATTCGCAAGAAGGGCAAAACAGTTTTGGTGAAAGACAGGACAGGCCTTCAGGGAGGGGCATGGACTTGGGTGATAAATGCTGAGGAAATGAAGAGATGCTTTGTTTGATTGAGGGAAAACAGAAAAGAGCCAAATAAAGAAGCATTCACTGGTTTACGCCCTGCCATAAAATCTATGACCCAGAATTTAAATATGGTTCAAGAGTGATGTAGGAAACATATTACCAGTTTAAAATGTTATTATTTTAAAGGTAACATGTATTAAAAACCAACTATGTTTAAGGCATAGTACTGAATACTTTCTACCCTTTGACTCATTTATCCCTTCCAGTTCATCCACAAAGTATGAACAGGTTTCCCAAGATACCAGGAAAGAAATAGAAGCCTACAGATGTCGAGTATTTTGCCCAAGTTTGATGTTGTAGCTAGGATTTAAACACAGGCCTTACTCCCTACATTATACTATGAGTGTTATAAATATCTTAAGTAGTCAAAATACATGTGAACCAGCTTCAGTGGAAAAGAGAAATCAAGTAGCCTCATTAATCCACTTCATGGATCCTGAAATTTCTATTTTGCAAGACTTATTTTTCTGTCATTAAAGTTGATACAATAAAAATATGTTAGAACAGAAATTTGGAAAAAAGCCTGAAGGTTATGAAAACTACACTATAGGAATTTGGAGAATCTGAGGTGATGCAATGATTACAAATGTGCGTTTTATAAAACATGTATTAAAATTGGAAATGTTTATTGTTTAGTTGAAAGTTAATGCTTTAAATTGATATATTAGTTAAAACACTGCCGCAAAGTAAGCTGTTTTAAGCACATTCCTTAAAAACTTTCAAGATCATGTTTTCTATGAAAATATATGACCAAATATATTGTATAGGAAAAAAATGACTAACAAATACATGCCAACCATTTTTCAAATCAATCCATCCTTTTCAAATGCTTCACATCCATGTCTCAAGGGAACTTATGTGTTTAGTAAAATTCTCCATTTGCCTAAAGGACTTAGAAGGAATTTTAGTTGCTGGTTCTTATAGCCAAGGAAACAGAGATTTAATGGGGAAATGCCCATGATGACAGGAAGTATTGTTCAGGTAGAAATTCTTTAAGGATGGGGGTGACAGTCTGCTTCCTGGGTAAAGGCATGTGAGGACAAAAACAGGAGAGAAGCTTTTAAGCCTAAGCATCTATGATTATTTCTCACTTCTACCTTCGTTAGTCTATTCTGACCTCATTGATGTTGTCTAAAGTTTTGATTAAGTTCAGAGCATGGAAAAGAAAAAGAAAAAATTGTAAGGGTCTAGAAGCATTTTTCAAATCCTATACATTTCTGTAAATTTGCATGTTTGTGTCAGTAGAAACACACAAAGATCCAGAATCTTCTTTTTTCCTTTTGAGTTAAAGGTAGATTTTCCAGATATTTGTATTCTGGGCCATGGAAACATTAAAAAGAAAAGAGAAAGAACAGAAATTCTCTAAGAGTCTAGTTCACATGAACACGAATGATTCCAATTACTTTGCTATGCTTGAAGTTATCTATCTATACTAAAAAGCCATGTGCTTTTGGAAACCTCTATAATAATATGCCACATATAATCACAATTACATAATTATACAATATAAAAACGATTACTTAAATAACATTACCGGTTAACCCTAGTAATTACCTGTACATGTATGTGGGCAAACAGGCAATTTTACTACAGAAGACAGCTCTGTTTAAAATTGTTTTTATGAAGAAATTGTGGCAGTTTCAAAAAAAAAACCCAAAACAAAAAACAAAACAGAAAGAAAGAAACACAACCTCTGAAAACGAAAAAGGCACAGCTTTGATTGCTTGGCCTGCGAATAAACTTTCCAGAATGCTTTTCAGATTTGGCACACAATAACATTGCAAGCCAAAGAATCAAAGACAGCTTGCTGAAGAAAATTTATGTCGGGTTGGTAAATAATTCACAAGACTTTTTAGGTTGGCTTGCAACTTTAAACAGGAGATACTGTAATTGAGAGTAAAGTTGGAGAACTAGATATGCATACAAGTGAAATCATGCTTGCCTCAACTAATAATAGGGTTATAGTATTCAGTTAAGGCTGTCTAGAATCCCTGCCTCCCAGAAACTGGAACAGGAACAAGAACAGAGACTAGAAGACACAGAAGCAAACACAGAGCTCTTCTCTGCGGAAGGAACATCGCACTCATACCTAACCTTTAGAAGTGGCTCCCTCCAAAAATATTTAAATGCTATGACTATAGGTTGTGAGATCATTTGGTTAATTTAGTTGAACCAGGTCTCTGTTTTTCAAGGGGATAAAAAGGAAACATAAGCTCACCAATTTAGCGACAAGCCAAATGATTTGATTGAATTGACTTACACGCAATCACCGAGGAACCCAGTTGTTGGCTGGGGATAGAGACCTAGAACGTGAGACAATCCCCCACAACTTTCGTGGTGCTCATAGCTAAACATTATGAACATTGGCTAGTATAATTTTGACAGGAGTCAAACCAAAAGATGATACATAAATAAAGGCAGAAAAATAAAACATTGATGATGACTATATGTTAAGAAAGAACTCATTCAGTGAAAAGCTTTAGAAACTATTTTTTCCTGCTTTATTTTGATTTTCATAAATAACTTTGCTCTTAAAACTGGCTCTGAATTTTTCAGCTTTTCTCTTTTCATAAACTTGTTAAGAGGTAAATTGCTCTACCTGGAATTGTTGATAGAGATCTATATGCAGTATCAAAAAGGGAAAAAAAAGGTAATTTATTTAATAGAGATTGACTCCCCCCCCCTTATATTTTGTTTTCTGATCTATCACTATACTTCAAGTTTCTAGGAGTGTCTCAGTTAAAAAATGCATAATAATATATATTTATTTTTTAAGAATATCTCTTTGTAAGGAATGATGAAAAAAGTAAAGATAAGCTAAGAAATCTAAGCAACAGATAAATCAAGTTAAATTTGGCTGAAGAGAAGCTTATAAAATTGACATTCACCCCCAAGCTAGTCCTTGAATTACCAGAAAGACACAAATGCAAACATCACATAGAGTGAATTACCAATACTGAGTGTCAGTTCTTTCCAGCTGTTTAGGTATGTGGCAATGAAATGATCCATGGACAAGAAAAATACACACATTGGTTCTGCAATACGCACTAAATAATCTGAAGCAGGAACAGCCACACAAGTTCTAACACTTGTGTGCTCACATAGGGATTCCACGGAAAGGGGGTTAAGAAGGCACAGGGGGATAGATGGATCTTTTGGGAAAACAACAACAACAAAATAATACAATACAAGAATGAGGTTTGAAATTCTCCAGATACTAGCACATGAACTCCTTTTTCTCCCAAGGAACAAAAGCCAAATAAAGTCATCTTTGTCTCACTAATAAAAGCTTCGGAAAATACAACCACTAAAAATAAGGGTACATCCCAGAATGATAAAGAAAATCAACATAAAGCTTACTTGAGACAATAAGATTTAAAAGATATTCACTTTTCCTTTTGATATTGAAATATTAATTACTTTAAATTTATTTTATAGAGAAACTAAAGCCTGCTTAAGTCATTTGTAGACAATTTTGTCATGTTGCTAGGTGAATAATAAAACTTCGGTAGAAGATCTAATGTTTACTTTTCCAATGCCATAAATCATTCCGTTTTCCAAAGTTTTGAATTACGATGGCAACATTTTTGGCTAGGTCTGAGTTTGTAAAATTGATGTTCAGTAATGAGGATGGCAGGATTTAAGCTTAGCTTATAAGGGAAATCTGAGTGTAGTAGAAGTCCAGAGCAAAATCAGATTAGATTCACAAAGTGCATTGCACATTAGTAAGCATGACTTGGTTGTTTTAGTGCTTTATAATGTTCAAGGTTGGCACATTGGTTATTTTCTTTAATGCTGAAAAAAAAATCTGTTGTATTGGAGAAGATGATTATCATCTCTACTATACAAATGAATGATCAATTCAGAGAGTCTAAGTAGCCTACCTCCATTCTCTCAGATCTCTTCTTGGAGTCCAAAGGCCTGTGGTTGAGTGTTTGGAGCATGTTCAGGAGGCACGGAACCTCTGAGCCACCAGGTCAGGCCTCTGACCCATGTTTGTCATTTGAAGGATCACTATGGGTTACAGTTCTGTCACCTAGCCTGCATTAGTATGCAGTCTCTGGCACCAAGTTCATCATGGAGCAGAGTAAAGACCATGGAAGAAATCTGAGCTTAGACTGGGATGTGCTGCTTGGAACGTAGCCAAAGAAATATAGACACCATGAGTCCAGGGGAGTCTGTCCCAACCTGCTTTCTGTTAAGCATTGGACATAATATTTAATTTTTTCAAAATAAGTTTTGATTGTCTTTTAATGATTTAAAGAACTATCCAATTCCCCTGAAATGAAATCTTCCCAAGGAAATGCTTAATGCATCCATCATATTATAATTAAGCCACAGATTATATTTTGCCTGATAAATTCAGAGTAAGGTTTGCTGAATAACCATGAAACTGTCTCATCTCAGAAAGATTAAGGGGGTGGTTCTGGAATCAGCTCACCTGAATCTCAGACATGGTGCTTGCTAATTGACTGGGTTTTGGTAAATTATCCAATCTCCTTTTCGTTATTTTCCACTTTTGAAAAATGAGAATCATAAAAAGAATGCCTATTGCATAGTGTTTTTGTGAAGATTAAATAAAATCACTCATGTAAAGCATTTAGTGAGGGCATTATAATATGAGCTCTGATGTGAAAGGCTTTTTGAAGACCCAAGCAAAATTTTCTATATGACAGAACTTAGCCATATCCTAATCGTCCTCACATAAGGCCCAAACAAACATCACTTTACTTTCTGTCTCTATAAGTGATTTCCCTTTTCTGGATATTTCATGGAAATGTAATCATACAATATGGGGCCTTTTGTGTCTGGCTTCTTTCACTTTGGATAATGTTTTCAAGGACATAGTGTTGTGGCATATATCAGTATTTCATTCCTTTTTATGGCTGAATAATATTCCATTGTACAGATATACCACAATGTGATTAATCATTGATGGAAATTTGAACATTTCCACATTTTGGCTATTATAAGTAATGCAGCTACAAATATTTATGTACAAGTTTTTGTGTAAATATATATATATTTGAAATATATATTCATATATAAAATATATGAATATTTCAATATATTCATTGAAAATAAATTCATGAATGAAAAATATATTCATATTTCAATTCTCTTGTGTATATACCTATGTATAAAATTACTGAGTTAGAGGATAACTCTGTTTTTTAACTTTTTAGGAAATGCCGAACTATTTTCCAAGGTGGTTGTGCCTTTTTATATTCCTACCAGCAGTGTATGTGTTCCAATTTCTCCACATTCTCACCAACACTCATTGTTCTTTTTATAAAAGTATAACTATCCTAATGAATATGAAGTAGTATTTCACTGTGGTTTTGATTTGCATTTCCTTAATGACCAATGATGTTGAACATCTTGTCATGTGCTTTTTGGCCATTTGTGTATCTTCTCTGGAGGAATGTCTATTCAAATCCTTTGTCCATTAAAAAAGATTGGGCGGGGTTTTTTTCCATCTTTTTATTATTGAGTTGTAAGGATTCTTTATATATTCTACATACTAGATCCTTATCAGACATGTTATTTGGAAATACTCCCTTCCATCCTGTGGGTTGTCTTTTAATTTTCTTGGTAGTGTCCAAGCATAAACATTTTTTAAAATTCAAAAAAGTCTATTTTTAGGTGTCATATCTAAGCAACCAGTGCCTAATTCAAGGTGACAAAGATGTGCACACACTGTTTTTCTAGATGTTTTATGGGTTTAACCATTACATTCAGGTATTTGATTCATTTTGATTTAATTTTTACACACTATGTGAGGCAAGGGTCCAACTTCACTCTTTTGAATGTAGATATTCAGTTGTCTTATCACCATTTGTTAAAAAGACTATTCTTTATCCATTGGATTATCTTGCTCCGTCTATAATTAATTGACCATAAATGTATAGGCTTTATTTATAAATCTAATCCATTTTGAGTTAATTTCTGTGTATGGTGTGGGATAAGAGTCTAAATTCATCTCTCTGAGTATGTCTAGCCAAATGTCGTAGTGCCAAAATTGTTGAAAAGAGGATTATCTCATCCCTAGTGAAATTGCTTTGCTATCTTTGTCAAAAATCAGTTGATCATAAATATAAGGGTTTATTTCTGGACTCTCTATTCTGTTCCAGTGATCTATATGTCTATCCTTAAGATTTGGTTATTTTAAAATTTTGTCAGTAGGCATGCACAGTGAGGGACCATGTTCTACTCACGTAGGTAACTCCATGTCACTTTTTCTTCTAAAGAAAATAAAGTAAAATAAGGCAGAAGTTAAACTTAAAAAAAATGTAAAGGAAGACACAGTTTAAGTGAAGTGATAGACTGACTACTAGGAGAAGAGGCCTAGAAACCAAAAGAACTAAATGTGAACTTGAACTAATAGAGTATAAGATAATGGGAATTCCCAGTTGATACCTTCCCATTTTTGCTAAGTGAAGAAAGAAGATCACTAGGAAACATGGGGAAAAAAAATAAAAGGTTTAAGGGCAGGGGTTTGAGTGGGGCTTATTCAGTACTGATAGTAGATTGTATCACAGGCTACAACCCCGAAATTCATTTTCCTGCCACAAAATGTGTCTTTAGTATTCTTTTTTGCAGTGAGCTAAATTATAGAGCAGGGAAAAGGAAAGAATTGTTGGCAGAATTCTACATGCAGTCAATGGTAGCCAGTGTCCCGGGAAGGAGGACTCACGGAACATTACCATTCTTGATGCAATGCACATGTTGTACTCAGGAAAGAATGTAGAGAAAACTCTTGACAGTCAAAATAGGATTTGCATATGCTGGCTTAGTTGATGGACAGTAGAAGCTCCTATACCTGCCTAAGGCATTTTAGCTGTACTTGTGGTCAGCCTTAAGGAATTCTGCCTATGGAATGTGGGAGACTTAAAAAAATCAGACTAAAAGAAATGCAGCAGTCACAATGCTCATACACTCTTTTTCTCCAGCAGATCTGTTCTCATATAGAAAATGTTGGGGGAAACTACTATAGAAAAGATAGGTAACTAGATTTCATTTTTTTTCTGGCTTGGCCTAAATTTCTAGTCATTTTTATTTAATAGTATGATACAAACAGATGTAAACACACTAGAAAATGTTATAGAGTTGAAACTGGAAACATGTTAGTTCAGTAACAAAAAGCAATGAGTAAACATGAGATTCATTGGGTACTCTAAAGGGCAAGATAACGGGGCATCTGGATCATTCAGTCCAGTGAGCATCCGACTTTAGCTCAGGTCATGCATGATCTCACAGTTGGTGGCTTCGAGCCCGGCGTCGGGCTCTGTGCTGACAGCTCAGAGCTTTGATCCTGCTTCAGATTCTTTGTCTCCCTCTCTCTCTCTGCCCCTCCCTCACTTGCACTTTGTCTCTGTCTCTCAAAAATAAATAAATGTTAAAAAAATTTTTAAAGGACAAAATAATGGCAATTACTCCCATATGGAAAGAGTGGAAGAGGATTCAAGAGTCATGTGGCTATTTAATAAACTTTACCTGGTCACTTAAAAAATTTCTTTCAAAACAACAACCAAGAAACCCTAAACAAATAGTTGCAGAAGAGTGGCATGGTTAAGAGAATGAACGCCTGGGTAAGAGTCCATGGGTATGATTGCTAGATCTGCCAGTTACTATTAGCTCTGTGAATTTAGGCAAGGAATGTAACCTCTCCCAACCTCTGTAGCCTCTTCTGTAAAAGGGGTGAACATTGTGACTACCTCACAGACTTGCAGTAAAGATTAAATATAGGTCACTAAGTGAAAAGTACTTATGAATACTTAAAATTTATTAAGTGCTACGTGGGTGTTTGCTATTATAATACCTCATATTCTTTCATTATACATTCTTTTCAGTTCCAGCTAAAGCTTACAGATATCAGTTCATCCTACTTTTGGTAGTAAGGTTAGCGATAAAGTGATATCAATATTATTCGATGATAGCTAATGAGAAATCTAATTTGATGCTTAATGGAGTAGTAAAAGTGGTAATTACATGGTATTCTTGACTTATAGTGAAATCAGCACTCTAAAAATAAGAGTAAAAAGTAGATAAAATCCCTTAAAACTGAAAAAGAAATCTATAATTACAGACGTGATAAGTATATATTACTTTTGAAACTTCTGCCTCTAGGTGACTATTTTTATAAAATGGTTTTTACTCAAAAAAAATGGAGGAGGGAAAGTCAAGTTTACATTATTCTCATAGTAGATATGGTACAGAAAAGTTAGATACAGCAGGATATTTGAAAATTTAATGGAGTACTAATGGTCTTTTTTGTGAAGTGACAGACCTTTTTCTGTTGTGTGAAAACCATAGCTAATTTAATTTGCACATGTAGACAAATGTTTAGAATTTAAAGTAAAATCAAAGGACATTTGTATAAATGGAAGTGAATGTGTGGTTTCTAGATGCTTTAGCATATCTAGGTGATTAGGAGAAGAATCATTGTCCCTTTTCTTTGTGGGCAGTGAAGACTTTGGACATGACACATGAGAAATAGATGCCCTTCCAGGCTCTGCCAACATTAAAGTCAAGGCATGGCATGGAACTGCTTCGCATGGCCATTGGAGTTTGAGACTAAAGACACTGTACCCTCTTTTATGGAGGATGGAGACTGGCTGCCAGTGGGTTCCTCACAAGACCATCCCATCTCGTTCACGTGCATGCCAGAATTGCAGCCAGCACCTTCAAAGCTCTGTCTTGGTCTTAACTTTACATGTAACTTAGTCTTCTTCCTTTGCATTCCACTTTTGTCTCTTATTTCTTGTCCTACCTACATGGGCAGAATCGTGTATTTATAAGTGCTTCCTAAGGTAATTTTAGCTTCCCTCCTTTCCTTCTCCATTCCTCACCATCCCCCTATTTTTGCCATTAAGTCAATTTCTGTTTTCCACTCTCCTCAACCTGGCTGCTAGAGTTCCTCCAGCCATCCTGTCAGTTTTATGGTTTGTTTGCACCTATGGTATGTAATGCTACACTGTTCATTATGGTTGCCAAGCAATGGCATGTCATTAGCCCCCCAGGGAATCCTAAGTTCCCAAACACACTCATTCAAGAAGGTCATCCTTGAGACATCTGTCTTCCTTCCTGACCTGCTGCCGATAGGCAACAGCTGTTGGGCCATACTTAGCTTGTATCATGTCCATTGTCTACCGCAATTACTGCATGCCCTCCCCAATCCCATGCTTCCTATAGGCTAATATAATTGTTCTGAGATGTTAATCCCACTAGCTGGGTCAGTTGGTGGGCAAAGTAATTACCCCTGAGGAATTGTGGTCACTGTGGTCACTGGAGTTGCAGGAATACTATCATCTAGAGAAGCTGCACCACCAGTAAGGAAACACTTTACCCTAGGCAATCTTGGGCTCATCCTTGCCTACAGCACACATAGCAGTTCACAGCTGTCCATCTAACAGCTCTCCATTGTCAGGCCCAAGGGAATGTGTCTCAAAACTCTTGCTTGATGTGCAGTGCCCACCTCAAGTGCTATTGTTATTAATGCTGGTCTTAGGCAAATCGATTTATTAGTGTATTAATTCCCCCTACACACTTTGCCTTTGTCTACCTTTGCTCACAATCATTCACCTGTGTAGCATCTTCTCCCTCAATTCCTCCTCACTGGCCTCAGTCTAATCATCCTTCATTTTCAAGCCCAACTCCCACCACCTCCCATGGACCCTGCCCCCAATTGACCCACCCCTGTGAGATCTAGTCCCTTCTCAATTTCCTTTAGTGCTTTTTCTACTACTGATTTTTTTCTATTTTTTTCCCACAATTTTTTCTACAGAATCCCAATATTTTAGAGATGGAAGTGATCTCAGATAATAATTGATGTTTGCTTTTTTATACAAGTGATTAACTGAGGCCCAAAGAATCAGAGTGACATTTGCTAGGGCCTAACCTCTCTTCCTCTGATCCCAAGGGGATCTGAGCCTCTGGTTTTTCATGGCTGGAGTCTTTTGAAGAGGAAGGCACTGGCTGCAGCTTCAAATACAAAGAAAGAGAATCCTAAGTCTGAGTCCTGGGTGAAGGAAAGCTCAGGAAGACCAAAACTTTCAAATCCAAGGAAATACGCCAAGACTAACAGTCAGCCACCAAATAAAGGGTTAACCACAGGAAGTAATCACATTTGAGTGACTAGTTTTAGGAGTTGAAGCAGGAAATATCTACTGTGGCCATGGTATTCAAGGGCATTAACAACCTTTTAAAAATAATTAGAAAATTAGACCTTAGGGAAGAAACTATTAGAAATTGCATACCGTTTATACAAAACTGACATAGTGGCAGTGTGTATATAATTGCCAGCTTCCAGGTATATATATTTGTATGTCTGTGTATCTCATATATAGATATGTCTTTTCCTGTACTTGATTGTGACTTTCTTGAGGGCCATAAATAGCTTTGACCTATTAGCATCTGAATCAACTAGCTGTACCACATTCATGGTAGGCACATAATAAAAGTTGGTTGACTATGATAGTAAGTTTCCTCTGGTCCTTAGGAAAGTTTCTCAAGTAGATATGCAAGCCATGAAGGAACAAGATGAGAGCTTTAAAGAGTATGAACTCCCCTGGGACATCCCTTCTACCTCTTAGAGTTCTAGCTATTGCTACCTTCCCACCCTACAGTTGTTTTGAATACCACACTCAAGCACCAAGTTTACTTCTCACTACTAAATGACATCCCACTGCTTCCTGAGGTCCCAGAGGCCAGTCAATCCATGGGGCATCTGAACATCAAGGTCTCTCTGTGGCTTTTGGAGATCCAATCTGGTGTGGTGGTTCTCTGGCAAGAGAATTGACATGATCTGCTTAGCCAACTTTCCGCGACAGGCCCATGTTGGATTTAATCTAGCCAGTGCAGAGAAGTTAGCTGTAGTTTGATTTTTTTAGGATTCATTTGCAATTACAGTTGTCCCCATTTATCTGCAGAGGGTATGTTTCAAGACCCCCAGTGGATGCCTGAAACCATGGATAGTACCTACATCTACTGTACTTTTTACTATACATATATAGTTAAAGTAAAGTTTAATTTATAAAATGGGCACAAGAAGAGATTAACAACAGTAACTAATAAAAAAATAAAACAATTATAATAATATTCTATTTAAAAAGTTATGTGAATGTGGTTCCTCAAATCGTCTTACTGTACTGTATTTACCGTTCTTCTTGTGATAATATGAGATGATAAAATGCCTACAAATGAAGAGCAGTGAGATGAATGACATAGGTACTGTGTTATCATGTTAGGCTACTATTGACCTTCTGACCTTATGTCAGAGGAGACTCATCTGCTTTTGGACTACAGTTGACCATGGGTAACTGCACCCACAAAAAGCAAAACCGCAGATAAGGTGGGGGACTATTGTCCCATGCTAGAGCCCTTCAGAGAGAATGATGTTGCAACTTTCAGAATAAGCCTGCTTGAAGTCATCACCACCACTGCTCTCACTCCCAGGATCCCTCATCCTCTCCTGTCTCCTCTCATTCTGTACCTGTTGTACTTCAGAGCACACACTCCTGACCCCCCAGGCAGAGCTTGCCTCGATGGAATTTTCCGCTCAGATGCATCTATTCTCCAGCCAGACCTAGTCTCCTCCCAGGCCAAAATACAGTGACAAAAAATGCTTTGAATTAGGTGGAAACACAAGCTGCCTGCTGGTCAGGAAGGAACAGCAAGACCAGACCTGTCCTGAGACTAGGCTGAACTTTACTATGAAGAAAGAAGTGAAATTTTAGCACTCACATGTCTGTTAGAAAATATGCCTGAGATGACATTCCTGTTCTGAAATAGCAAGGGGGTGGACCTAGATCATTAGAGAAATTTGATAGGCGTGAGAAAGCACTTCCATGGCCCCTCTGACCCCTGACACTCTGTTCTGCTCAGACCCCAGGAAGTGATGTGACTCCAGCCAACTGTCGCTCATCCACGGTGATTGGGGTAGGGGAGCATGACTAATGGGGGTCCTTTGTGAAGCCTTGTTTGGGCCATTAATTTCATCCTTCTTCCCCACCAAACCTTTTCCCAGAGCTGCTAAGTGGCCCGGTTGGAGGCTCAATCCCCAGCCCACCCTCTGTAGAGGTGCCAGCTCAACTGGGAAAGAGATCTCAGCTCAGGTCCAAGGACCAGGGTAAATTAATAAAAAACACACTGAAAGACTCTTCAAAATAAAGAAATTCCCAGCATGCTGGGAAAAGCTATGATAACTGAAAGTAGGGGGAGCTGTGCCTGCCAGAAGCCTATCACCTAATGTCAGGATTTAAGTACATGTCCTAGCCTAGTTTTTATGCATCCTGAGGAGCCCCAACGATTAGCTTATGGGCAGAAGTACTCTGTCCCTACCCCTACATCACAGTTAAATTTCTTCTTTAGATATAACTAGTATTGATGGTAAAAGAAGCATAAAAGTATTCATTTATATAAATTAAAGAGTCAGGATGAAAGGCTAAGCCTAATAAATGCTGCCTGAGCTGAGATGCACGGGGCGTGGCATCGTAGGATATATATTGGCTTTGGTGTTTGCTGCGGCTGATTTGCTGGAGCAGATGCCTCTAGAGTCCCCTGTCAGCTGTTGATATCAGGACACGAAAATGCTTCAAAACAAATCAATGAATCCTTTGCATTCATGTTCAATTTATAGAGTCCTCAGCGATTACCACAGTGTGAGGCTATTACCAGTCCTCCCTATTCTCTCCCAGTCCTTTTAGTTGTGGATACTTTTCACAGGCGAAAATAGGCTTAATATTAATGGTAGGAAAGATTTTTCTTCTCTCACAGCTGTCTCTTCCTAAGTTTGTAGAAGAGCCAACTTTGTGGGGGACCAAATGAAGTCATATTAGTCATGGCATCATTTTTCAACTGGTAAAAAAAACTCCCTTCACCTGCAAAAATAAAATCGATATCATTCTCCATACATTTTTATATCATGTCTTAGGAAAAAGAATCCACCACCCAAACTCTTGACTGGATATCACTTTATCCAGTGGTTGAAAAATGATGCTATGACTAACGGGCTCCCATAAAGGACTAAGATTTAAGAAGAAAGCAGATCAAGGGGGAAAACATCAAAGAAATGTACTTCTCATGTACCTTTCCCAAAGAGCCATAACACTTTTATGTGAAGTTCTGCAAATAATGACATTTAAAATTCTTTTCAGTCTTGGTCACAGTTTTAAAAGTTCCCTCAAAGAATTCCTCAAAATATGAAATATCCCCAAAATGTTTGTCGCCAATCTTTTCCAGATTATGTAAGAACATGAGGACAGGAATGACATCTTTTCCTTATTGTATATGCTGCCTATTTTGTCAGCTAGAAACTGATAACCATTTTACTAGTATTGACAACAAAACTGCATTTCATTGTGCTGATGTTAAATGTTCCTAGCGGCCACAATGAGTGTATCTAAAGTTCTCTTGAAGTTGAGTTCCATTTGTTAGAATACAGTAGAGAAGAAGGAAACTAACAGACAGCCTTTCCTGAGCTCTACATTCTTCTCTAGTTAAGCAGTTAAGCAGGAGAAGGCTGCATCAGAGGGCGAGTAATATCATAATTTGATGCAGGTTGACTATCTCACTCTGGAAAATTGGCTGGATGTGGAAAACTTAATTTTGGCAAACTTCAGAAAAATAGTGGAGCAGAATCCAAAGTACTGATAGACACTTTTCATTGTTCGTATGTAGACAAGGGTGGGTAAAAGAACTTTGAAATTCCAAACCACCAGTATTCTCAAGTATGAAAACCAGATTAGAGGGAAGAGGCAACACATATTTTAGGCAGCCTGTGGTCACTCTGGTTAAATACTCACAACCAAACCACCAGGATTTTACCAAGTTCACAACAAACTTTCAAGGTTGATTTCTTTTGCAAATACACAAAAGCCTTTTACTTAGATATTTTAGATCACTGATTCAATCAAGAACATGTTAAAGTTTGTAATCCCATGACAAGCCAAATCCAGATTTGAGCCAGTTCATAGGCCTTTACGTGGAATAATTTGGGGGGGGGGGGAATAAATCAGTGTTTCTTTGTGTTTTTCTGTATGTTGGTTGTTTATTTCTTTACTTGAGTTTGCTCCTAAATGACTCTATATGTCCTTAAATAAATTCCTTTTGTAGTGTCCAAGCCATCATCCTCCTAGCTGGGAAAAGATCTTAGAAGATCCCTAATTTCCTTTTACAACTTTAGCTATGAGCAAGAATCAATTCAATTCAAAATACATTAGAAATCAGAATAAAAATCATTGTCAGAGGAAAATAACAGATGAAAAACAAATTATGACTTAAGACACAGCCAATTGCTTTTGTATTGGGGGCAATGCGAACACAAATCTGATCAAATGTCTATGTGAAACCACGGGACAAACAACAGTTCTATTAAAATGATTCATTCTTATTATAGCTTGTGAGAAGAATTAGAAAAGATCCACATTTGTTAAATGAAGATACGAGGCAATTATCTCAGAGCATGATTAATGTTTGAAATGTGTGGATAAGTACATCTTATATAGAACCGTTGGGATCTCTCCTTGCCACATGTAAGACAGCTAGTCTTTTGAACAAAGTCTTTGCACAAAATATATGCTGCTGTCTATTTCCTGACCATGGCTCTCACTTGACATTTATAGCTTCCCATATGCCTAAGCTTTTCTAAATTCCTTGTCACCATTAAAACTCACCTACCCTGATGAATGGATACGGATAAAATAATACTCTGTCATGTGTGTGTGTGTGTGTGTGTGTGTGTGAGTGTGCGTATGTGGAAAGAGAGAGACAGAGAGAGAGAGAGAGAGAGAGAGAATATTTCCCAACCATCAAAAAGAATGAAGTCTTGCCATTTGTAATGACACAGATGGAGCTAGAGTGTATTATGCTAAATAAAATAAGTCAGTCAGAGAAAGAGAAATACCATATGATTTCACTCATATGTGGAATTTAACAAACAAGAGAGATGAACATAGGAGAAGGGAAAAAAAGAGAGAGAAAGAGGGAAGCAAACCATGAGAGACTCTTAACTATGGAGAACAAACTGAGAGTTGATGGAGGGAGGTGAGTGGGGGATGGTCTAAATGGGTGATGGGTATTAGAAGGGCACTTATTGGGATGAGCACTGGGTGTTATATGTAAATGATGAATTACTAAATACCACACCTGAAATCAATTTTACCCTATATGTCAACTAATTAGAATTTCAGTAAAAACTTGAAATTAAAAAAAAAAAATCCTTCCATATCCTCAATCTTCTCTTAGAGTCTTAGAGAATTAAGATTTTTACCTCTCATACTGCAGCACTAGTACCTTCTGCAAGTCTGTAGATTTTGTCAGAAGGCACTGAACTTAGATAACAGTGTGTTTGGGGGATTTTTCTTTCTCTAGGGTAGATAGTCTTTTGAGTGTAGACAGTTCTCTTTTTTCACAAATATATTTTTAAAAAATTTTAACAACATTAAAAATATTTTTAACAATATTAATAGATTCAACGGGGCTATAATAAAGTCTCATAGATGTGAGATCTATCTACAGTTATTTATTGTATGCCTAAAGAGATTTTCCCAAACTATACCCTGACCCACTTGCAGAAAATTTCCTCAGAAATCTGTTTCTTTTACCTAAAGAAAGGCCTCACAGTGATTACCCTCTTGCCCACCTTTTCTCTAAGAACTAAAAATTAGAAGTATGTGAAGAATATCATTAAAGTATGGGCTGTGACAAGTAAAGTATTCAAGGTTAATATACATTTTCTACTAATGAAGAAGTTAAAAACTCAGCTATAGTTTGAACTAGATAACCTTTAGGATCCTTTACAATTCCTAGCTTCTATGATTTTAAAGTATTCTTTTTTTCCCCAAGTATAAACCGTTGTTTAATAATTTCAGTTATCACAGACAATAAAATCACAGTAAACAAAGACCTTATGACAACTAATTCAAAATCTAGCATGATTTTCTCATTTTGCAGAAAAAATAATAGCATATGTAAAGTCCCACAGCTAGTAATTCAGTCCAGATATATTTCTGCTGTTTCATACATTCCATCTTGCCTCTAGAAATGTTTAGGAAGCATTAGAGAAATTAAAACATTTGAAGTCTATTTTTAAATGGTTACATTACATCTTTAGCATGTATATTTGACTTAAGTTTACTGCATCTGCATTCTACTCTTTTTCTTGAAATCTTTCTTGTTGTGAAATATATTTCTTAGTGTTTGTTCGTTTTGTGGTTGTTTTAGTGAGGTCTGTCTATGAGTGATACATATTTTTCACACTTATCTAAAAGTGTCTTTATTTTACTTTAATTACTGGGTGATAATTTCTATGGGCTTAAATCCCTAATTGAAAATTACTGTCCCCTAGAACCTAAAGATGTGATTACATTATCTTCTTTGATGTAAAGTCTGTTACCAGCCAAAAGGACACTTCTTTAGTAGGTAATTTAATTTTTCTCTTGGATTTCTTTTCCAACTCTGGATACTTATACATTATCTCTTTGAATGCTGCTTTCCTTATATTATTGACCCTATGGAGTTCCTCTTAAATATAAATAAACACATCTTTTGTTTCTATGCACTCTTTATTCTGTGTAATAACCTGGGACCTATCTGTTAGTTCACTGATTCTCTCTTTGACTATGTCTGATTTACTTCATTACTCATCTGATAAATTTTTCATTTTAATGCCTATACACCTTAAAATTTTTCTTTTTTTCTACAGTTTATTTTATTTCTGAGAAAGAGAAAGAGAGAAAGAGAGAACCAGCTGGGGAGAGGCAGGGGTGGGGGGACAAAGGATCTAAAGCGGGCTCTGTGCTAACAGCAGAAAGCCTGAAGTGGGGCCTAAACTTATGAACTGTGAGATCATGACCTGAGCTGAAATCAAGAGTCAGACACAACCAACTGAGCCACCAAGGCGCCCCATCTTAAATTTTTTTCTTAATGTTAAGTTTGAATCTACTAAAATCTGCCTGTTTTTTTTTTTTAATTTTATTTGAGAGAGAGAGAGAGAGAGAGGGAGGGAGGGAGGGAGGGAGTGTATGCTTGTGCCAGTAGGGGGAAAGGGCAGAGAGAGAGAAAGAAAGAGAGAGTTCCATGCTCAACATGGGGCTTGATGTGGGGATCAATACCATCATCATGGGATCATGACCTGGGCCAAAATCAAGAGTTTGATGCTCAGCTGATTGAGCCACCCAGGTGCCCCCTGCCTGTTCATTTTTAATGTAGACCTATTTTATCACGTGTTCTATTTTTTTTTTACCTTGATCATCATTAAGACATATTTATTTTATAAGCTTTTTCAGATTATTCTATTAGTTCTAGTTCTTGAGGAACTAAATTTGTTGTCTATTAAATGTTAATTATCCATCAGTAATTAATGTCTTCTTGTAGTTTATATTTTTTATTATGAGCACTCTCTTGCACATGCTCTCTCTTCTCTCTCAGAAATATGTGAGAGTCTCACATCTTGTAAATACCTCTAGAAATTGGTTTCAAATTTTCTTTTACCTGGGGCCTGATGGTTTCATATTTTATATTAACTTCTTACATATTGTATTTATGTAATTTATTTTAAAATATATCTACATTACTTTCTTTTGGGGGGACTCCACACAACTAGGGTAGTGTCGTCCCAAATCCCTAAGGTTTGTTGAGTGCTGTCCTTTGGTTCCTTGTAGGTACTATTGCTTTCTTACTCTTAGACTCAGATGGGTGCCTTTATTTTGAATTCCTGGGAAGCAGAAAAGCTTTCCTAGTTGCCTTTTCATGGTCTGAACAGTTTTTGGTTTGGTGCAGGAGGCTTAACTCCAGCTCTCTACCTTTCTTGGATTTAAGACTCAATCTACTATTCCCTAAAATTTGCTAAAATCCCCAGTAACCAATGTCTGAGGCTCATATCTATGTCTTATACCCTTCATTATTATATCATGATATTATTATAATTATACCTTTATTATTTTTCCTGGCATCTGGAGATTTTCTTTTATTTCAAGTTTATTTTACTTTCGTGTTTTATTAAAATTTATTTTGCTTTAATTTTTTACAGAATTGAGCAATAAGGTGGTCATAGATATAGATAGAGATATAATATATTAGTGTTGTCAAACATACTAATGCATTTAAAAGAGATTTTCTGCAGATCCAGTCCATACATTTTCTCATTCTATTTTAATTGTGATTCTGAGATTATTTGCTGATGTCCAATTTCCCAGAACCTATGAAAAATAATGAACTTAAATTACTAATTGACTCAGTTATCTCCTTCGTTCTTTTAACATTCATTTTAACAACACCAATAATATAATGTCTCAGAAAACAGCACATTCCATAGTTAGCTGTAGCCAATTTCTTCATGCAAGGTCAAAACTTTGTAAAATCTTATTGATTGAGTCAAATTTTGAAAGACAGATGTTCTCACCAGGCAGAGAAGTATTTTTGGCATAGGGAGGAGGACAAGTAAAGACACAAACATAAAAGAGCACACAGCAAGATTGGAGAACTACAGGCAGTTCTGTAGACAAAAGCATAAGTTTAAGTATACAGAGAGATGGAAGTCCTGAGAATTGAAGCCAGAGAGCAAAGATCAAATTGTGGTGGTTCTTTATGCCAGGCTAAGGAATTTGAACTGTGTTCTTAAGGGAAATAGTGAACAGAGTTTTTAAGCTGATTAGTTTCGTGCTTTAGAAAGATTTGTCTTAAAGGCGATTGTGGGTAATAATCAGAAAAGTAATAAAGCTGGGAGCAGAAAACTAATTAAGAATTCACTGCAGAATAGGAGAAACTGAAATAAATAACGGATGTTAAGAATGAAGAGGAAATAGACAAATACAACAGATTAATGAGGAAGAATTGATCAGCCTCAGCCATGGTTGAATGATGCTTTCCAGCATGACTTGAAATAGAGAAACAGGTTTGAAGACATGATAATGAGTACATGATTGATTTTGAGGCTCCTATGGGACATAAGCAATTGGAGCTACTAGGAAATTTATCTGGTTTATATATATACATTTTGATAGGATTAGAAAGTTCTTTCTTTATTAGGCTGAAATTTCTCTTGTAGTTTTTGATAAGAAGGAAAAAAGAAGAAATTGACTTTTATAATGATTTCTTGTGGTGCATTTATTGTTTCATTTATGATGAAATTAATATTTATTTAGAACTTCCTGTGTGTGAACTTTCACTCTGCAGAAGAGATCTAGAAATGCAAAAAAACAAAAACAAAACAAAACAAAACAAAAAAACCATGGTTTTTGCAACCTTCTTCCCCTGTGCAGAGCTTACACTCAAATGGTAGTGAGACAATAAAGCAGTGGACAAATGGATAAGCAAATGGATTACAGATTAAGATGAAGAACATAAAGTAAGTAACAGGGAGTTTTTTATAAAGAAAAATGGCCTATGGGATAATTTAGATAATTATAAAAATCAATCTCTGGAAGCTCTGTTAAAAGTTACACCTGAGAAATGAGAAGAGGCCAAGCAAAATGCGAGGAAGTTCCAGGAAGAGGGAATAGCAAGAACAAATACCTTGGGGGAAGGAAAAATATCAATGTGGCTTAGAAAATATCAGAACTTCAATCACCCTGGGAAATACAGGCTTAAGACAATGATGGAGAAATAAGTAGAAAAAAGATCATATAAGAAAAGATTTATAGATGCCTCCTCATTGTAGAATTTATATTAGACATACATTTTACAGTCATAAAAGTAAAGTGTCCAAACTTGAAACTTCCTTATTTTCTCTATGCCTGATATATAGTCATATATACGGTATGAAATTTAATCTTGATAATTCAGGTCAAATATTGCCAACTTGGATTTTTCTTAACTTCTTTTGGGTAAAAGACAGTCACTTTAAGGTTATCCTTTGGCCATTTTCATGCTTTTATCTATGCTAATTATCTAGATTATTGAACTGGTAGAAGTGAGAATGAGAGAATGCGTGTGTGTGTGTGTGTGTGTGTGTGTGTATTAATTGTACCTCCATTTTTGCCTGCTATGGGCTTGGCTCATTTTTTTATCCTGGAGTTCAATCTGGTTTAACAGCCATCCTAACGTTTAAAGCTTTAATGAAGTATTGTTAATGATAACATTATTAAAATAATCTCGAATTGGTTTGTTAGACCTGCCCTTTGTACTTACAGCCTCCATTTTGGCCTCTTGTAGTAGTGTCCAATACATGTACATGGTGAACAGTTTCCACTTTACATGTGGTAAATTTGAAGATGACCAGTGATAATCGGACTCTATTTTTTTAACCTTTCCCAGACCCAAGAAACTAATATTTTCCTCTCAAGATCAGCATGGGAGGTACACACCAATAAAATGAGACGCATTGGATCATAAGCCACTTGGTAAGATGAATTGGTTTAGATCGCAATGGTAGTGGAGAAAGTGTGTGGCACTGCTGCCCCCGCTGGTCACATGGTGTAACAGCCAGTTGGGCACTAGCTGCAGCTTGTGACATTCATAAAACCACCTAGCTCAAGGACTTTGGGAACAGAATGAAACTATGAAAAATACATTGGGTATTGTGAAAAATGCTCAGAAAGTAGAAGGTGAGAGTTTTTGCTATGGAACACATAGCTTGCTTACTGTGGTTTTACTATTTATTGCATGTTGTAATAACATGTAAAAGCAAGTTTTTCAAATTATTTTTTGATATGTCAATCAAGAGACAGATACAACATTAGTTATTTAAAGAGGTACTTAATATAAATAATTTTTAACTGGATATAAATTGTTAGCTATGTTACTAAAAGGGTCAAACAAGCAAAAACATTGTAAGAGGACACTGAGATAGTAACTTCAGAAAGTAGTTGCCTTTTCTAAGGCTGAAGGGACAAAGAGAAGGGTTGAAACTATTAAAACTCAGAAACGCTAGAAACGGGGCCCCCACAGAGCTGAAACTCAAATCTCTGAGGAAGAGCCTCTTCTTAGCTAATATTGGCTGAAAAACACACAGTTTATAATGAGAAGCTCAGTCCACAGGGTCACTGATGTCCTCTGATGGTGTGTAGAGAGTCGCAAAGTCCTCCTTACAAGCCAGGAGCTGCTTTTTCTCAAAAAGGAGCTACCTACCGAAGATAGCCTGGATTTGCCCCCAAACCCAAAGGTTTGTAATGCGAATCCCCTTCAGTGCATGCGGAAAGTTCCGTACAGCCCCTTTATTTGCCGCAGACACTCCTCAGACATTTCTCAGACACTCTAGATTTTGGAAATGTTGAAATATAAGGCCCGAGTGGAAGAGCAGCTTACAGTTCAGTCTGAACTTACTGTAGCAGCTTCCCTTGCACTACTCAAAGCTGTCAATATTATGAAGTATCTAGTAGATTAGTCAAAATAGCACACTTAAATACAGTATGTATTTATGTGCATATATACTCGAAATTTTGTTAATGTTTTATTTAGTTTTGAGAGAAAGAGAAAGAGACAGAGCATGAGTGGGGGAGGGACAGAGAGAGAGGGAGACACAGAATCCAAAGCAGGTTCCAGTCTCTGAGCTGTCAGCACAGAGCCCGATGCAGAGCTGGAACTCACCAATGGCTAGATCATGACCTGAGCCAAAGTCAGACACTTAACTGACTGAGCCATCCAGGTGCCCCTATATACTCGAAATTTTTAAAAAATATATCCAACCAAATAGCATGCCTCCTTTTTAGTGGTAGGTGTACAAGGTACAGCAAATTACTTTTCATCTTGAAGAGGATATCTCAACATGTTTCAGGTTCCTAGACTCCCACAAACTTCACTAAAGTTGAGAGCTACTTAATTTTCTTGGAGTTGTTCTCTCATCATCTGTGTTGCATATGTATTCCTGAGGCATCTAAAGCTTTTTACATCCTTTTAAAACTCTCCTGGGCCATGTGGGATATTCAGTGGAAGAGAAAGATAATCAAGACGCCTGTAGACTACATTACGGTAGAAAGTAACACACTTGATAAAACCCGGAGGCAAGAGTGTGACGGTATGCTGTTGGACATGCCAAGTAAAAACAAACAAAAACAAAACCTTCCTCTTGAGGTTCTTGCACATTGGTATGGAGGCAAGTGCATTTCCTAAGCAGCAGCTTCATATCAGCTGTCAGAAACTATATGGATTGCTCCAGTCAAGTCATCAGACCTGGAGCATAACTACAACTCAGCTTACTACCTAATAAAGTCTACAGTAATCCACAGACATTATCTAAGACTTATCTGCATTCTTCCTAAAGAAGATAAGCAAGTTAAATGAGGTTATGATGGATATCACCACACTGTATCTTTCGAGTCTTAGACGGTAGCACTAATCTTTACGTTGTCCCCAGGGTTGTAATATTGTTTTTGATTTACCATCTTGTTAGGGAGGGGAAGTTCAAGGTTCCATTTGATACTTTGTAGATCACAGAGCTAGTGTGAGAATTCTTTCAGTTGTCAAGTATATCTTTTCCAACTATAAATCCAGAAACTGGGGAAATAACCACAAAGTGATTTTGTGGACCTACTGGGCCTTGTGCGATTCACACTTGGACTAAGACCTCATTTAGTTACTTGACCATAAATCTTCATTGTGCCTTATGGACCAGAGTAAATTTGGAGTTTTAAGAAATTACCATTATTTCAGGATTGGTAAATATATATATATTTAACATATATATGCTATACACTATAAATTATCTTCCAAGGAGCCTATAGCTATTTATTGTAATGACTGTAATAGGAAAATACACACACACACACACACACATACACACATATATACATGCCATATATGTTATACTACATATACTATATATATGGTATACTATACACTATATATTTCACCTCTATTACCATAAGATTAAAATCAAGCCACCCATCTCGATGGCAGCATCCCCACTATTATATCTAGCCAACAATCACCAGAAACATTTTCAAGGGTGCAGATGTCCCCTCATCTCAAAGTCTTAGTGAAAGGGTCATCCTATGGACTTTTTCATATAAAAGAATTGACGAGTGGAAGTACAGATTGCAAGTAATGAATCTACTCCAAAACTCTTCTGTCTTAAACCTTTGAAATTCCTTTGTCTACATCATGCCAATTTAGCATACGCCAAATGTTGAGTCTAAAGTTTAGTCAATTAGCCAAATAAATATCTAGAGTCATTTCCATATGCACCAGTGTATCACTTAGACTTCAATAAGAGAAACAGAAGCAGTACAAATGATATGGAATATGAGATTTATTATAGAACCTCGGCCGTATGCAATTGCAGGAGCTGATTAAACAGTTTGTATGTGCTGGATACTTCTGAAACTGGTGCTGGGCCTGAGGTCAATAGGGCAGAATATTGGAAAGAAAAAGTGAACATTAAGGCAAGGGAGAGCAGAAAAACATTAGAATCCAAGAGAATGATCTGGAACCCATGTTGGTTTATGTAGGAGATATAAAAATTACACCTCCAAAGATGTCTACATGCTAACACCCAGAACAAGTGACTATGTTACCTTATACACAACAAAAGAGAATTAGGTTTGTAGATAGAATCAATGATGTTAATCTGCTGATATTAAGATAGGGAGATGTAGGGTACCTGAGTGGCTCAGTGGGTTAAGCGTCCAACTTCCACCCAGGTCATGAGTGGGTTAAGTGTCCAACTTCCACTCACAGTTAGTGAGTTCAAGCCCAGCATCAAGCTCTGTGCTGACAGCTCAGAGCCTGTTTCAGATTCTGTGTCTTCATTTCTCTCTGCCTCTCGCTCACACACTCTCTCTCTTTCTGTCTCAAAAGTAAATAAACATTAAAAAAAATAAAAGGGGAGATGTAATGGAAGAAAGGCAGAAGGGATGAGGCACAAGAGCAAATTGACCCACTGTGAGCATGGGGGAGGTAAGCCCAGAGCCAAGGAATGGGTGCAGCCTTTACAGTCTAGGAATGGCTCTCAAAACAACGGGGGCCTCAGTCCTACAACAGACAGGAATGAACTAAGCCAATAGCCTTTCAGGGCAGGGAAATAGATTCTCTTTAGAGCCCTTAGAAAAGAATGCAGTCCAGCCAATACTAGGCCAGATTTCCAACCTATGGAACCTATTATTAAGATAACAAATTTGGGGGCACCTGCCTGGCTCAGGGTTGAACTTCCAACTTCAGCTCAGCTCCTGATCTCGCAGTTCCTTTCAGCCCTGCATGGGGCTCATGGCCATTAGTGCCAAGCCTGTTTCAGATGATCTGTCCCCCTCTTTCTCTGCCCCTCCCCTACTTGTGTGCTCTCTCTCAAAAGTAAAAACACGAATTAAAAAAGAAGAAAAGATAACAAATCTGTATTGTTTTAAGCCACGAGGTTTGTGGCAATTTGTTAGGATAGTAATACAAAAATAAAACAATCTGTCACCACTTGCAAGTGTCCAACGTTGCTCCTGTGGCCTGCAGAAAAACCTGGCACTCCTTGTTATGGTACTTGGTCCAGAATTCAGAAAAACTGAAGGAGAAAGTGAAGTTAGAGAAGCTGTGGCCGGGCTGCGGCCCCATGCCACAAGGTGACCCTGCAGGTCCATGACCATGTGAGTGAGCTTCGGCGCTCCCCAGGGATCTGCACCGCTTCATAGCATTAAAAGAACGTGACTGCTACTCCACACCCACTTTACAAATCTCAGGTAACATGTGTCATACAGCCCACACTCATCTATTCATGGAGAGGAATTCCGATAACTATAGTGCCAGCTTACCTACATCAATAAGGTATCAATCTGCCAGAAAGAGATAACACATTCAATCGCGAATCATTGGTAAGCAAACCATGTAAATCAAGTTGGCCCAGTTTGGTGTTATACTCTATCCTGGTAGGTTTAACAGCTTGAGGATTTACTCCCACACACATTCATCACATTTCTTTCAATATGAATCTGCCAATTTTCTTGATATATGTTATTTCCTCCTACTTCAAAATCTGTACTATTTCTCTGGAGCACAATGAAATCTGACATTATATTTGAGTGTAGGCAACAAGGGTATCTGGAAGTATCTTAAGGAGATAGTGCATCTCCTTGTATGACAAATACCTTAGGTGAAGCCATTAGAGGCTTTTCAAACACAGGGAAGGATGCTATTCTCAGACATGGAAGACAAGCCATTTCCACAGACAAAAAGACCTCAGGATGACTCAGGGTCCCAGATTCTCAGCTTCCTCTGAGCCCAACCAAATGTCCTTATTCCCAGATTTAGGGCCCCACTCTTGCCCAATCAATGCCTTCACGTTCACGTGACATATTTGGAAAAACTGTGAATTCAATTGACATTGTAATTCTGCAACCACACAATTAAACTTGGGGTTTAATTTTCCATCACTATTGGCCATGTAAACTATGAAACATAAGAATATTTGCTATTAGAAATAGGGCATTCAGAAAAATTCTATTTTCTTTGTGTTGCTTTGTGAACTTTGAGCCAGAGCTTCAAGTCTGAACTTGTCATTTTCTTTTTATAAATGCTCCTCTGCACTCAGAAGATTCCGTCTCACACCAAAGACCTAGTCATTGTTATAGCCATATGGTCAGGTAAAGCAGTCTTTCCTCCGCCTGAATAATTTATTCAGGAGGAATATTATTACAACTAACCACAGGTAGATTAGTTTGATTAATTGTGATTCACTACATGCATTGAATTAATCACAATCCACTTCATGCTGGCAAGGGGCTCAACATTCATTCAAGTTCAAAACCACAGCAAAACATTTACCAAATCCCATCATCAAGGGACTGCTTTTAGAGTCTACTTCTTATAGCAATTATTGTACCAGTCAGGGTCTAGTCAAGAGATAAACCACACCACTCTTTTGAACAAAAAGAATTTAACATAAGGAATTTGTAACTAAGTTTAAGGAGGTCATTGAATGGGTCATTGAATAGATAACAAGAAACCCCTAAGGTAACTTGATAGGCAAAAGGAACAGTTAAATATCAAGGAAATAGCAACTGAAGGAAGCAGCTGGTACCCTTAGGGCTGATGGATGAATCTGGTTCTGCAAAAGCTGGAAAAGCCAGTGGACCTGCAGCTGCAGGATAGCCCTGCTCTAGAGGAGGTGAGGATGCTCCCCACCCCGCCAAGCAGGATGCACACAGAAATCAAAAGTCTACCATTGCAAACCTTCAGCTATAAGAAGAATAAGATCCGAGGATCTCATGTGGAACATGGTGGCTATCATTGTTATTGTGTAATTGGAATTTGCTAAGACAGGAGAACTTAAATGTTCTCACCCAGAAAGGGGGGTGGGAGGGTAAATATGTGAGGTGACAGATGTGTTAATGTATTCAATAGGGGGGATCTTTATACATTGTTATATGTTTGTATATATATATGACATGCACTTTAAATATCTTACTATTTCATATGCCAATTATAGGTCAATAGAAATTAAAAGAGAAAAAGAAAAAGGCAGGGCGCCTGGGTGGCTCAGTGGGTTAAACATCCAACTCTTGATTTAAGCTCAGGTAATGATCTCACAGTTCATGGGTTCAAGCCCTGAGTCAGGCTCTGTACTGACAGTAGGAGCCTACTTGGGATTCTCTCTCTCCCTCTGCACTGCTCACATGCTCTCTCTCTCTCTCTCTTTCTCAGAATAAATAAATATTGGGGCCCCTGGGTGGCTCACTTGGTTAAGCGTCCAACTTTAGCCCAGGTCGTGATCTCACAGTTTGTGAGTTCAAGCCTCGCGTCAGGCCCTGTGCTGACCGCTCAGACCCTGGAGCCTGCTTCGGATTCTGTCTCCCTCTTTCTCTGACCCTCCCCTGCTCATGATCTGTCTCTCTCTTTCTCAAAAATAAACAAAACATTAAAAAAAATTGTTTTTAAAGCATGCAAGGATCCCACAGGAAATAAGCACAACACAGCAGTTCCTTCTTCATCCAACAACCTGATGGTTCTTTTCTCACTCCGCTGTTATCAGAGCTGAACAAAGAGACAACTATCAAGACCTGCATTTACAAAATCCAGTTCCAGCACCCCCATACAGTCCAGGAAGGTGAGTGTGAAGTTAAAAGTAAAACTATGTGAAAACTGGCACAGTTGATAAATGCTTACATTTTTTTTTTTGCAATAACCCCTTTTAGCACCAATATGCTAATCCATGCTTAATGAGTAATTAAATACAAAGTTCCCATTTCTCAAGAGAGTTGATAAACATGTGAATTGCACAAAATATTTGTGCAGGCTGTATGGAGAGATAAAACTAATCACATAAAAGCTGGAAGAAATAGATATGCTGAAGGTAGCAGCATCTAGTTTAAAAGATAATGATAATTTTTAGAAAAGCATGCCCAAAGATATCAATTTCACATCTGCAGAAAATGGGTTTATTTATCACTCTGAAGCATGACTTCTCATTGAGATCAAATTACTTTCTTTCTGAATTGATTTCATTCCTTTTTTGGAATCCAACTGTTTTCTGTACATGCATGGAAAGGTAAGAAGAGATAGCTGTGATATGTTGGTTTCATTGGCAAAGGAAACTGCCTGTAAACAGTTAAAAGGTGTCATTGTGTAAAAGTTTAATCACATGCTTCATGCAGAAAGTCAGTTATTTCTCTTATGGGAGGATTTCTTTCATTAAATTCACATAACACAGTAGAGCTTTGGAAGGTCAGTCTGTTGAAGATGAATCTATTGTATATTCAGTTAAAAAGTTCAACACTAAATATGCAACTATTTGTTTATATAATATTAAGGTGGATACAAATTTAGCAGAGCCCTGAACATCACGGATAAAGTAATGGTCTCACTAAATTCAGAAACTTGCAGAGAAAAATACTCTTGGAATTGGCTCTGGCACACAAATAAGTTATTTCATCCAACAAACTGCCAATAGTCTACCATTTGAAATAGAAACTGAAGATGTCAGAATTTATAAACATTAAGGTACTATAAAAAATCCACGATAAGGCTTATGTTAAGTATCCAAAATGTGTTTTTGCAAGGTTGAAAGTGCATTCTCTCTTGCTGTTCATCCAAAGACTTTAGAAATGTTTCAGCCTTTAAGAGAACTACTTTGTAAATCAACCTACAAGTCATATAATGGCATTGAATAGTTTCTTTTTTCTTTCTTTTTTTAATGGATCAGGTTATTTAATTAGGTTCTTTGTAAGAAATTTAGAACACCAATTTGTGAGGGTAAACTCCATCCGTGAGAGGAAACCCAGAGAGGAGGTAGCCCTGAAGCTGAGGAACAGCCTTGATTTGGGGGAGAATTGGCGAGTCCACAGCTTTTCTGATCAACCTTGCGCTGCTCTGTAATCTCGTTATTCTCTTTCTCTGTGTCAAAGATCTCACCTTCCTGCTGTCTGGGTTTACACAGCTTCTTCTTCTTTAGCATTAGTGAGATGTTTGGGGATTTTGGCACTGCTCATACCAAGTTTGTTGGAAGTGGCAATGACAAATTTCTGGTGTGTTGTACGCAGAGGAACTCAATTGAGGGACAGAGGTCTGGTCACAAGTAGCAAGCCACTGCTCAGTTGCTTCAGGAAAACCACCCTCTTGCCTCTGTGGCGCCCCGTGAGGATGATCAAAATGGTCCCAGGAGTGGTGCGAGCTCGCGGTTTCCTCACATGCTGACTGAATGTGAGGAATACTGACGTGGTTTGCCGTGGCTCAACAGCTTCTGAGCACACCTTCAGTAGGATAATACCTAGCATTTTGCAAAGTTTAACCACTCAGCTACCACCATTCTTGTCACCATCAACTGGTTTTGTGACAGTAGCAAGAACCTTCTTCTTTTACTTTGCAACCCTGGATTTAGCTAAATACTTCCTCTTGTACACAGCCTTTCTCGAATACATAGCTGATCCGGAATATCTGCCTCTTGCTCTGATGAGGACAGGGTCTCTGCTGCTGTGGAGCTTTTTAGCGTTGAGGTTAGCCTTCTTAACCCTGCCACCACGATCACCCTTCCTGGCTTCAGGTTTCTTCTCCTTAGTATCCGGCTTCTCAGCTTTTTCACCCACCGTCTTGCATGATGGGAAAGAGTGGCATTGAATATTTTCTGAAAGAACTCTGCTTTCAAGAAAAATGTTAGGAAATCTATTATCAAAATATCCAATGAATTGAAGCCAGAAAACTAGTTTTTGCAATAGCTGCAAACAAAGGCAAATTTATCCGTACAAAAACAGGGACATGAACAAATTAAATGATGAGGCCTCAAACAGTGTGCAAGATTTAATTTTAAAATTCTGTAAAAGCCTTTGAAATGACTTACAGAAAAAAAAATCTTTTGATCCGGTTTCTTTTTTTTTTGTAATTGGATTATATTATGTACTGAAATGCAATGAAATTGAAAAGACCTATGATTTTGCAGCATCTGTTTTGCAAAACACTAAAAATATGATATATGGAGAATTTATTTTATGAACTTTATAGGGTAGATTTTTACAGCGTAAAGCTTTGTAAGGTATATTTGTAGAAAAGAAAAACTCTAAATTGAGGCAAAAGACAGTGTCTATAAAAATGTTTGAGCTGATACGTTTAATATTTCATGAAAATTAGAATTTAGACTATCTTTCACTGGGAATTTTTCCCTGAACTAACTAGGTAATTCAGAACCTCAAATATTTCCTCAATTAAAATATTATATAGTGAAAAAGTGCCATATAGTCTACAGAAAAAAGTAAATATGTGTCCTTTTCAAGGATCTTCATACAAAATGTAACTGAAGATTTTAGGCAATTTTTGAAAAGTTAAAAAGTTAAGACCATATTAAAACAATAATACATCCTGCAGAAAAATATTAGTGAATGAATGTTAGAGAAATATATGGTCTGTACTAATTTTTTGTTTAGACAATCAATGTAATTTTTATATTTTGCCTTCCTCTACAAGAAAATATGTCATATTACTTTTTAGAAAAAAATTTTATCTTTAAAAATAATTTTTACACAGTCTCATACATCAGCCAATATAAATAATAGAGTGAATTAATTGTTCAATGAATAAATATTTCAAATAGAAGATTCTAACCAAATTTAATGTATCCTTTCATTCTCAAAAGTGTCTTGACTTGCTATCTTATTCTGCTCAGGCTACTGTAAGAGAATGTTATATACTGGGTGGCTTACCAACAGATATTATTTTTTCACAGTTCTGGAGGCTAGAAGTCTGAGATAAGACACCAGCATGTTTGGGTTCTGAATCCTGGTGAAAGCTCTCTTAGCTTGCAGATGGTTGCCTTCTGTCTGTGTCCTCCTACCTCATGCCAGCTGGGGGGGTGGGGGGGTGACCAAGCTCTGTGGTGTCTCTTCTTACCAGATCACTAATTCCATCATGAGGACCCACCCTATGACCTCATCTAAATGTAATTATCTCTCAAAGACCCACACCTTCAAATACCAACACGTTGTGGGTTAGGTTTTCAACATATGAATTTGGGAAGAGACACAATTCAGTCCATATCACTTGGACGACAAATTTTGGGGCCCCATACTTAAGAATCTTATCATCATAGAGGAAGGAATGGTCCCTTGGCATCAGTTTCTAGATGCACAGTCCTGGCTCGTCTTTGGTTGTCAACAGCATCCAAATCCAAATTGACATATTTGCCTTGAATCTCTTTTCCAAGAACAGCTCATTTTTAATCCTCTTCTCCCTGTCTGTGAAAGATTACTACTCTTCTGGGCCTCTCAACCACTCATCCTCTCGGGGATGCAGTCCCTCCTTTCCATTTTCCAGGAAGTATGGGATTCTGCGAGACGGTCCTAGGGCATTTTGCCTGAACGATTCATTCTACCGTCGCTACCGTACTGCTTAGACGCCGTGATGAATGCTGGGTTTCTCTAGGAGGCTTGCAACCTCCTTGGGAAGTTAGCCAATGGCTCCCTGTGGGCTGGGATACCCTCAGAATAATTTGAGGTTTTTATTGTTCCTCCCTACTCCTGGCACTGGCCTGAAGATATGGCACTGGGTTCAGGGATCCATCACTATCCAAAGTCTGGTCACCTCCCTTCTTATTTCTCCTTCCCAGAAAGTTGACTTTATCTCTTTTTGGTGAAAAACCAGCTCTTAAATCATTCCACAGTACTTACATAGACATAGTTTAAAAATTGGCTGTCATATTTTTGGAACCCTCCATCAAATAGCTTCACACTTGCAATCAAATGCCTTGGCTTTGAAGGCGACTACGGCTAAAGTGAGTTGCAAAACAACAATAAGAATTCAAATGACTTTTTTGTATACTGTATTTACCCTTGTTCTAAATAATGAAAGCTAGCTAGCAGCTCCACAGGGGAAGACAAGACAGGAATGCTGGAAAGACAAACCTTAGTTATTACCTCACAATGTCCTGCCAAAAATGTTGGAATTTTAAGACTGAACAAAATCCTTATAAATTATTCATCAAGTCCACCCTTTTGTTTTATAGATGTCCTGTGTAAAGTGAGACCCAGAGAGATTAAATGATTTTCTTTTAAGACTGCACAGATTTTGAACCACAGAAGTAGGACTACAATGAACTTGACCTTCACCAAGTACAGGAATTCCTTTCACTGATTTACACTATTTCCATATATACATGGTTTTCTGAATTTCTCTAAAAAAGTGGCATCAAAAATTAGACACGTCAATTCAAATATGTTCAGAAATGTGGTAGAATTCTGACAGTCTGCTGACTTCTGGATGTTACACTTCTCTAAGTGCCAGCTAAGACCCCCTCCTTTTGAGTTTTGATGATATCTCAGGGGTGGATTGTCATAAGTACCTGCACTGATGCCACAGCAGTTCTGTCAAGCCCGTTCTCCTCTTTCTGCATCATGTGTTTAATTTGTGAAATCGCATTCAAAATTCAGGCATCAGAGTGTCATAGAATAAAGTTACTTTACGGGGCACCTGGGTGGCTCAGCGCAGCGTTTGACTTCAGCCTCAGGTCACAATCTCTCAGTTCATGGGTTCAAGCTCCACATTGGGTCTCCACTGACAGTGCAGAGCCTGCTTGGGATTCTCTCTCTGCCTCTCCCCCACTCTCTCTCTCTCTCTCCCCCCGCTCTCTCTCTCTCTCTCTCTCTCAAAATAAATGAATAAACTTAATAAAAGGATAAAAATAAAAAGGAATAAAGTTGATTTAATAATTTATATTGCTAAGGAAAAGGAAAATAATTTATACTGTAAAAACGAAGCCCTTTCCAATTAGTGCATAATCTAAACCATAACTGCCTATTAAAAACATTTTTCTCACAGAAGTGAAAGCCTTTCCAAAAGTTTTCCATTTTAAGTAGAACTTCTCAGGTACAGATGCATTCTGAACCACATTCTTTCCAGCTTTAGGACAGCATTTTAACCTGTCCTGTGAGATGCTTCACATCTTGGCAAGAACTGAAACCTACCAGAATTTTTAGGGAAAATAATTCTAAAACTGTCTTACTGTATTTGAGCAAGGTTTAACAGCCTTTTAAAGCATACATTTGTTTCTGTAGGACACCTAATTGTTCAGGTTTGTCTGGTCACCTAATACAGAATTTCAAGAAGGATTATAGACTCTGAGAGCTATCAGTGCATTCTTTCTCTGTTTGTGGTCCATAATGACAATAAGCAAGTAATAACAGTCTCATCTTAAGAAACTGCAGGTCACCCGGCAGCGCATGAATCTTCACTGTTCTATATAGGAGAGTTGTCTTATTTGCTCCAGATTAATCATGTAGTTTGGTTTTTCTGCTCTCCATACTAATTGAAACTTTCTTGAACAATAAGCTCTTAAAACATATATGCCCACAAAGCAGATTTTCCTCATCTATAAGAGAGAGAAAAAAATAAATCTAGTTAAGGACATTATTACAATTTTAGAACCTAAGCATAGTTATTTAAAAAACATATGGAAACACAAACAAGAAATAGAAAATTTAAAGCAAATGTAAGATAATTTACATAATTATTTCCTGCAATGCTTCATCTTTTGAAATATGGTAATAGACGGGTGCTTTGCTTTAAAAAAACAACAATACACTGTGTATAAACCAGAGAGCATGCATAGCAGCTCTGTTTGGAAGATAGCAAAGTACCATGTAAAAGGCCTCTGTGTTTAGCCCACCCACCAACTGGAGGGAGAGCTAAAAAGAAATAGGAGCATCTAATCCATGGAGTTGTTACCACGGTGTCAAACCTGGGATTTTCTTTTCTAAATGGTACTCACCAAGTGGGGTCTTAGAGTAATTATTCAATATCTTTTTTTCAGTTAGGCACTTAATTTGATCATTCAATCCAACATAAATGTCCTTGGGTTTTGTTTTGCCTTGTTCTAACATGTGTTTTGCCCCTGACATAATGGGGCAAACTAGATAAAGAAATGGCATCAGTAATCATCCTTTCCTGTAGCACCCTATTTTCTAACATTCACATCTTTTTTATTTGATCCTAACTACAACCTTCTGTGGAAAAGGGGGCGCATGAGGGGACTTGGGCTCCCGGTATGAATGATGAGAATAAGTTCCTACAGCTTCCTCCTGACACCTTGTGGGTGATGAGCTAGGTTTTCTGACTCTCGGACTCCTGCTTTTTCTGTAAGATGACACTAGGCACATAATGTTTGAATCTGATATTGCTGCAGTGAAACTGTATGCATGAAATAAAATTATCATGAGAAGTTTATCCATTGGCCTGTGGACATTGGGGTGCTGCTAAGATCTCCAAACTTGATTTCACATCCCTCAGATTTCTGTCTCCCTGCCAGATATCATGGGTGTCCTCAGACCGAACGCATGGAAAACTAAACTCATTGTCTCCCTCCTGGCAACCTGTTGCCTAGCTTTCACCCTGGGACCCTGGCGTGCCAAGTTTGCCCTTACCCCGCAGGCACACTGTGCGTGGAGGGCACAGTGCAGCAGACGGTGGAAGGGCCACATGAAGGGAGGAGGTGCTGCCCTAACCTGTGGGCTCTCCTCACCTCCTCTTCTGCCACCATCGCGCGCCCAGTGTTCCCATCTGCTCGGCTCACCTGCGTGGTGTCCCACTCAGTTGACCTCAAATCTCAACCCTTAGATGTGTTCTTTTTCCCATCTAAGTTTCTGCCTGCAGTGTCCTTCCTGGCCCATCTCTTCCTGGTATCAAAGGACTGCTTTCTCCTCAGCAACAAACTCTCCTATAGCCTGGATCCTGGACCTCTCCCTTTGGATGCTCTGGATACCTGATCCAGAATGTTACATGGTTCCCTATCTCCTTGGCTGCCTCCTGAGGTGTGGAGAGAATGAGACTCACTCTCCCTACTTGCTGTCCATGTTCAGTTAGTAATTGTCTAATTTGGCCATTTCCACTTCAGTTTACTGCAATCATTCTTTCTCATCACCGCAAGTTCACACCGCCGTTTTCCTTTGCCCAGACTCTACCCCTAATGAGTGTGTTTAAGTGCAACCTGCCATTTCACTTCATGATATGGAAATGAATGCAGGATTTTCTGTGATTCCCAGAAATTATCTAATCTTTCTTTTTTTAAAAAAAAATATTTATTTATTTTGAGAGTGCACAGGTATGGGGTGGTGAGGGGAGAGGGCGAGAGAGAAACCCAAGCAGGCTCTGTGCTGTCAGTGCTGAGCCAGATCTGGGGTTCAAACTCACAAGCCATGAGATCATGACCTGAGCAGAAATTGAGAGTTAGACACTTAACTGAATGAGCCACCCAGGTGCCCCTAATCTAATCTTTCTCATAGCTAATTATGTACATACTCATTATGTTTAGAGAAAATTGAAAACATTTCCTTAGCCCTCCCACTGAAACTCTTCTTGGTCTATATGGAGTCTTCTTCATATGGACAACTAGAATCCCACCCCACCCCCTTGATCACTTTCACTCCTTCCTTTGCCACCTTGTTACTCCAGAATCCAACCTTCGTCTCATGCCTTATTTTGCCTAAAAAAGCCAGACGACAGACAGCCATTAAAACCAAAGCGAACAAAACTTTATGCCCTGGATCCCTACCCTTTTCTGAATGAGGCTCCTACACATACTTCTCCACTGATTGCAGCATTATTATGCTGCCTTTTGAACTCCACACTCATCTATCCTACTTCCTCCTCAACATATATCAGTCAGAGTTCAACCGGGAGAAAGAACCAGTAGGGGATACACATTAGGAGATATATTGCAAAGAATTGGCTTAAGCACGACTGTGGGGTCTGGCTAGAGAAGTCTTACAACCACAGGCAGCCTGCCAGGAAGGGCAGGCTGCAACTCTTCTCCCCACGCTGAAGCTGCAGGACAAAGGAGGAATGTCTTCCTCAGGGAGGCCTCAGCTCTGCTCCTGAGGCCTTTCAACTGATTGAGTCAGGCCCACCCAGAAGATCCAGGATAATCTCCTCGAAGTCAATCAGTTATGGACTTTACCCACATCTACAAAACATCTTCCGAGCAACACTCAGATTAATGTTTGAATGAATTACTGGTAGCTATAGCTTAGCCAAGGTGATACATCAGAAGACCACCATGAACATCTAATAGATGCATCTCAAAATTACCATAAAGTTCATAGGAATACCTCTCTTCTCTCCCCTCAGCACTCTCTGCAAACCGGTTAATTTGCAATGGCAACTGCATCCCTTCAGATGTTGAGGCCAAAAGCATAAAATTGAGCTTCTCACGCTCCAAGTAGTAGGTTAAATATGGGGACCGCAACTAGCTCCATGCCCTAATCTCCAGAACATTTTACAGCAAAAGAGACTTTGCAGATGTATCTAAACTAAGGATTTTAAGATGGGAAGATTATCCTGTGTTACCTGGGTGCCCAGTATAATCACAATGGCCCTTACAAGAGGGACACAGGCAAGGGCAAAGGCAGGGGAGGAGATCCAATAATGGAAGCAGGGTTTGGTATGGTGCACTTTTTAAAAAATTATTTATTTTTTAGTTTACATCCAAGTTAGTTAGAATATAGTGCAACAATGATTTCAGGAGTAGATTCCTTAATGCCCCTTACCCATTTAGCCCATCCCCCTTCCCACACCCCCTCCAGCAACCCTCTATTTGTTCTCCATATTTAAGAGTCTCTTATGTTTTGTCCCCCTCTCTGTTTTTATATTATTTTTGCTTCCTTTCCCTTATGTTCATTTGTTTTGTATATTAAAGTCCTCATATGAGTGAAGTCATATAATATTTGTCTTTCTCTGACTGACTAATTTTGCTTAGCATAATACCCTCCAGTTCCATCCACATAGTTGCAAATGGCAAGATTTCATTCTTTTTGATTGTCGAGTAACACTCCATTGTATAAATATACCACGTCTTCTTTATCCATTTATCCATCGATGGACATTTGGGCTCTTTCCATACTTTGGCTATTGTTGATAGTGCTGCTATAAACATTAGGGTGCATGTCCCCCTACAAAACAGCACACCTGTGTCCCTTGGATAAATACCTAGTAGTGCAATTGCCGGGCCATAGGGTAGTTCTATTTTTAAGTTTTTGAGGGACTTCCACACTGTTTTCCAGAGTGTCTGCACCAGTTTGCATTTGATGTGGTGCACTTTAAAGATGGAGAAAGGGGCCACAAGCCAAGGAATATAGACAGCTTTTAGAAGCTGAAAAAAGCAAGGAACGAATTTTCCCCTCAGCCTCCAGACTGATGCAGTCTTGCCAACACCTTGAGTTCAGCCCGCTGAAACTGATGTCTGACTCCTGACCTCCAGAATTGTAAAATAGTAAGTATATGTTGTTTGAAGCCACTAGGTTTGTGGTGCAATAGAGAACTAGTCAATCCATTTCCAATCTCAGGTGACATCTTGTTGGCTTTATCTTCAATATGTCCAGAATGGAGCCACTTCTCACCACCTCCTCCGCTACCACCTCGCCTTCATCATCTCCACGCTAGAAGATTTCAGTCGTGTGGTATTGTTCTCACCCACTGTTTTCCATTCCCTTGTCCCTACCCACCACCCCAAGTCAGCCACTACTAGTTCATATGGAGGCTTCATGAGAAAGAGAAAAAAAGTGTCCTTCCTTCAGGCATAAACAACCCCAAGGCAGGGTACATAGTGTGGCGGGTAGAACCGAGACTGCGTATCCTCATACAGAATACAAGCTTAGCAACTGTACACAGCAGCCCTCCTACAGCCCTCTCCAACTGCAGGCTGAGAAGCCCCGTTAACAGGCGAGTCAGACCCTGTCACTGTTCTGTTCAGACCCTCACAAGTCTCTCCATTTCACTCAGTCCTTACAAGGGGACTGCAAACCTTCCACATCATCTGGCCAGTTACCTCTCAGGTTCTGTCTCCTGCTATGCACCCTCTCACTCACTGTTCCAGCAAAACCAGCCTTCTTGCTGTCCCTCAAATGCCCCAGACACATTTGCCCTTCAGGGTTGCTGGTCCTTTAGGCTGCAAAGATTTGTCTGCAATAGCCAAATGACTGGTTTCCTCACCTCCTTCAAATATTTCATCAAATGTCCCTTTCTTAGTGACACCTACCTTGACTGTCCTATTAAAATTTGTAGCCCACGCCTCTATCCCTATACTCCCTAACCCATTTAACCTGGCTTGTTTTTCTCTCTAGCACATACTACCTTCTAACATTCTATGTATGATTACTTAATTATTGTATTTACAATAATCCCTGAGAGTGGAGGGATTTTCACCTCATTTGTTCATTCCTGTACCCTCAAATAATACCTTGTGTCTAGTGGGTGCACAAAAATATTTGAATGAATAAATAGAGAGTCCTCTCTGTTCCAGTTTGGGCTCTTCGAGAAGTAGACTCTAAGGCAGCAATCCAGGTACAAGGAGTTTATTTGGAAGGTGAGCCCAGTAAACACTGCTAGGGGTATGGGCAAGTAGGACAGGGAAGGGAAGGCAGCAATGAAAGGTAATGTTATCAAACCCTCCAGTTAAACTGTGGGTAAATGGAGGACACCCTAGAAACCAGTGGAGAATATATACTTCTGAAGGGGAGAAGACTTTTCCTATTACCCTCTCGTATTCTGTGGCTGGGCCTGAGATTTAAACTGACAGAAGACAGAGTAACAGGAGAAAAGCACACAAATTTAATTTGAGGTTAATATCTTTACATGGCATGAGACCCCTCGCAGAAAAGAAATGGAGATGCACAGAAATAGATGGCTCTGAGAGCTTGTGTACCAGTTTAACAAAGACTGATAGCTTGTAGAGATGTGACAAGACAAAGGACAAAGGGGTTTGGGCCCCTAGGGTAGGTAAACTGTGGGAAAGTGACTGGGAAATACAAGAGGAAACTAATGAAAGATGAAGGTCATTTTCATAAGTTTGTTTGTACAGATTTGTCTTGGCATCAACTTCCCATCTCCAGTCATAAGAATGTTCTCCCCTTCTGGTACAAGAGGGCACCTCCTTCACAGTACATTTATGGAAAGAGGAAGTCAGAGAGCACTTCCTGCATCTGCTCTTTCTCAATTGTCTTCAGCTCAAAATAATACATCACAGCGGCGCATTTGGGAGGTGGCACATTCAGTTCAGATTTATTCCACTCAGGAGGCAGGAACCTGGGGTCTTTATCCATCAATTCCAGGATGGGCATTAATTACCTGGTACTTCCCTTCTGCCACGCACACAGGGCAGAGCTGAGTCCATCATCTGGGGTCTGCACTCAAAGAGATTATTGTCTGTGGCAGAAGTCAGGCCTATCTGCATGGACATAGTAAGGACTGAAGGCACAAGAATGGAGTCTCAATGGCATCTGCAAAGTTTCTCCATCAGGAATGAGAAGATGAACCCCTACCTGCCAAATCAGTAAAGCCACAAACATGACAACTTGATGATCTGATTATAACGTTGTGTTTAATTTGTGTTACATGACCCTTCTTATCTGTCATATGAGGGGAGGGAGCATGATAGGTAAAGGCATCTGGTGGCTGTCCTGTGGGGCTCAAACAGAGAAGGACTTTCTTTGTAGGAACTGAAAGAGAAGGCTGGGTCAGAGTCCAGTAGAAACGTTTACTGGGAACACTGTGAGTCGGTGTTCTGGTTGTTTGCAGTCAGCATTCTGATTTGTCAGTGTCCCTGCTATATGTGCTGTATAATATTTTGAATATCAACCCTTCGGAGAGGCTCACTCATTAAGCCAGATCCAGAATCTCCAAGGGCTGCCAACATAATGAGAAAGTCGTGGAGCAGACACAGGGATCTGGAATGCAATAAGGGGCATCAAAGAAGAAAGAGTTATGAATGGGTTGAGGGGATGAGTGGGTGGGCGGTCTGACTAACTGCCCAAGACGAGGATTGTTCTCTTTGGATGCTTTTGTTTATTTCTGCAGCATCATGTGTTGTTAGATCAGGTGGTTTCAGGGGTCTGGCAAAGGGTACATAAGTAAGACATCTTATAGACGGGACTTCCTATCATGAGGTCTTTTTGATATTTCAATCCACTAGAGTTAATACATCCAGAATCTACAAAGGGAAAACTTCCCTAGTGGCTGTCATGCTGCAGACCCCTCCCATGACAGGTCAGCAATGACTTGTAGGTGTTTTTGTTCATCCCGCCAAGAAGCATCCTTTGCCGCATAAAGACATGCCAAATTTTACCAGAACGTCTTCAAGCTGGATGTTAATTTTCCTCTATGCCTGTCTTCAAAAAATTTTTTATGTGCCTGGCTGAAAGCATGGACTCATTGGGATGACTGATAATGATGACAGTGAATGCTGTACTAATGGAATAGAGAGAGAAGAAATGAAAAAGAAACAAGTGAGTAATGACAAACAGATCATTCGAGTCTCACAATGAGGCCTCTGCTACGATGGTAGGAGTTGGTTAGGAAGCCCAAGGCGGAAATAATGAAGTCCAGGATAAGGACCTGTCACAGGCATTCCTTCCTGCTCCAGATAAGTTGAAACAGCTTCCAATGGTAGAAAACATCACTGTGAGTTCTCATCAAAGTAGAGAAACCACCGTCTCGGGATTAGCGTTCCAAAGGTAGCCTGGCCAGTGTAGCTTCACAACCGGGACCGTGTCTAAAACGGAAAGATGACTTTAGCAGCTGTTCTCAGAAAATGGTTTCAACACTATGCGGTTATAATACAGAAAAGCTAGAGCTTAAAAAGTGAATATATATTCTTTTTAGAATAAAAGGAAATGACTACAAGCCTGGTAATAAATGTGGCAGCTTACTAGAAAGGCAGGTTTAAAGAAGAAGGAAACTCACGTTGGAGCTTAAATTGAAAACAGGTGCCGGGCCTGCTTCATGGAGTCATCGAATGTCAGAAGTGGAGGAGACCCAGGGGTAACGCGTCCAATTCCCACATTTGATGTATCAGGAAACCCAGGTCACAAAAAATGAAGTGACTTGCTCAATGCCACACACGGTGTCAGATTTATCTCCCAGTTCAAATGTTAGTCTTCTTTTTCCCAGACATTTTAATGTCTCTGGCACAAAATTCAAAACAAAACCCCTGCTTCTTTTTACAAGATCTACTTTGAGTTTGAATTCTAAATAGTCACACCTATCTGACTGTTTTCTCTACTACCACATCCTCTTAAACTTTATGCTTTACTATATTTTCATCGGAGCTATCATACTTTTCCAGTATCTTAGGTGGTTCAAAACCATGGCTATTTTTATTTTCATCCGTTTGACTCTTTCCTTTCTTCCTATAGGCAAAGCCCCAGGATACATCTACCTGTACCCCACTGTGTCAGTGGTCTCTTATCTGTAGTTTTGATTTTCTGTATCTCTTTCTATTATCAGTCTGAAACAGTAGGATGATCATCATGTCATTTTTTTTGTTTCCATAAATCTTTAGTATTCTTTTCATACCCAGAAGAGCAAGGAGACTCGCTAATGCTCTCCTCAACTAACAATCTCTATCATCTATCATATCCTACCTTATCCAATTAATAGCTGTCATTAATTATCAGTGTGAGCCTCCAGCACCTCCCACCTGCTGACTATTTCAGAAATAAACTATACACGAGTCCTTCCCACATAAACATACCCATACAATGCATGACCTCCCTCAACACAATGGTTTTCTACTTCCCTCTATCCATCCAAACCCCACCTATTCTTCAAAGCCCAGCAAAAACAAACAAACAAACAAACAAAAAAAAAAAAAAAGAAAGACAAATCTTTATAGTTATTCTGGCTCCTGTGTATTTTCCATTCTTCTGAATCCCTGAATATATATTATATTGTTTTGCTAGTTTCAACTGTTCTTTATGGATATCTCATAAAACACCATCCCACACTTCCACAGCTTATAGTCTAACTGAAGCTTTTTCTCCGTGTCCTTTTGTTTTCGGTCTTTTTAGGTAGGCTTCATGTCCAGCACAGAGCTCAACACAGGGCTTGAACTGACTCTCCTGAGATCAAGACCTGAGCTGAGATCAAGAGTCGGATGCTTAACCTACTGAGCCACCCAGGTGCCCCTTCTGTGTCCTCTTCAATAGCTACTCTACATAAGTCTCAACAAAAACCTACAAATGAATGAATGAATGAATGAATGATGCAGCATAATGCCTAAGATTCTTTATTGTTTTTGTCTTGGGAAATCTTTGTTGTCTGCACATGAAGCAGAAGGGAGGGTGACAGAATCTCTAAAAAATATGCTGTTGAGCTGATGACAATTTGTTCATTTAGTCAGTCAGCCAGACAATCAATCAGTTGGTCATTCAATCAACAAATATTTGAATATCTTCTATGTGCCAGGCATGTTCTGAGAACAGTAAAGATCCCCCTCCCTTGCTGCCTCTCTTTCTTGGAGACAGTCACTTCTTTCCCTGGACCATGGTTCATAAGGTGATCGTTTTTCACTGATGCAACTTGAAAGGTGGAAACAAACTCTATTTCCATTCCCTGGCTCAGGCTTGGCTTTTTCCCTTTAGCACCCTGGCTCCCTAAGAAGTAAAGTCAAACTGTTTGATTCCCACTGGACCCATTTTACTTCAATTCCAATGGACTGCCCTGGGACTGGGCTAACGTGGAGGCCTGGTGTCTCTGCACTGGCCCTAGGGAATATCTGATGGATTTTTCAGTTGATCATGGATATACTTCCTCAGCTTCCTTAATCTGGGTCACCAAACTCCATCAACACATTTAGTGTGGTTATTTCCCCAGTTCAGATTCTGTCTTCATTTCCTTCCTAATTTTACCAGGAAATCTTTACCCTTAAGGCTTAGTTCTAATAGAGTTCTAGTCTCAGTGAAGCAGAGATTAAATAAGCAGAGGTAATAATAACAGCAGTAACAGTGAGTAGCATCAATTCAGCAACGACTACATGTTAGACACTGTGGTGATGCATGAGTAGTAGTACTAGCAGCAGCAGGAGGAGTAGGAGGAGTAGTATTTCATTTAATCCTTTCAACTCCTGAAGTAAACATGATTCTTATCTCCCTTTTGCAGATGAGGAACTGTAAATTTTCATGGAGTCACAATAACTGTTTATTATATCAGATTTATTTTATTTTGTTATTTATTTTATTTATTTTTTTAGAAAAGGAGAGAGAGCACAAGTGGGGGAGAAGGGCAGAAGGAGAGAGAAAGAGAGAGAGAATCTTAAGCATGCTCCACACTGTCAGCATGGAGCCTGATGTGGGGCTTGATCTCATGACCATCAAATCACCACCTGAGCCAAAATCAAGAGTCAGATGCTTAACCGACTGAATCATCCAGGCACCCCTCCGTTTTTTTTAAATGCCAGCTAGTAGTGTCTAACAACTCAAACCTCCAAATGCTAAATTTAATGGTCCTTTCCAATCTGCCACTTTCCACCAAATAATTTTCCCATTCACATGTGTAATTTTATATTAAAAACAGATGCCATCCTTCAGGTACCTGGGTGGCTTAGTCAGTTAAGCATCTGACTTTTGATTTGGGCTCATGTCATGATCTCAAGGTTGGAGGGATCGAAACCTGAGTCAGTCTCCATGCTATCAGCTTGGGATTCTCCCTCTTGCCCTCTCTCTGCCCCATGCTCACACACACAAACACACACACACACACACACACACTCTATCTCTCTCTCTCTCTCTCTCTGTCCCTCAAAATAAATAAATAAACATGTAAAAAACCCCAGATATTATCCTTGTTTCTGGGAAGTCTCATTATTGTCTTCTTTATAAATTTAATAGGCTTAAGTTCATGCTCTTACAATGTAAAATATCAACTTTCAGTATACTTAGGATCAGGAACATTTAGTATGTGCTAAATTTTGAAATTTAATGAGCAAAGTAGAATATAAAAATCCTTTTTCTAACATTAACATTTCATTAAATCAATGTTACTGAAACTATTTATCCAGGCTATTGTACTATAAGAATGTCAATTACCCATAAAGCCTATAAAAATGAATTTCAGGGACAGAGTACTGTAAAGTAGACACCCCTCACCACACCACACCTTGGGTCACCCCACTGGAGTCTTCAGAGACTCAAACGGGCCAGTGTAATATGGATGAAGTTTTGAGTGAGAAGAGAAAAGAGACTACACGTTTAAAATTAAAATGGAAATCAGATTTCCATCTGTTATCTGATTTTGGTCACTTTTCCTGTTTTCTGCCTGTCCCAAATGTGAAGCTAGTGTGGCAAACAAGAGCCTAAAGGTGACTTCTGCGTGTGAGCTGCACTTCTGAATGTCAAGTAGGGGCTAGAGGAGAGTTCCAAATGGAAAAGAATTGTAAGCAAGTTGCTTGAGCTTTTCCCAACTTAGAATTTGTGCTAAGGGATCAAGGAGCCCAAACGTACTTTTCCCCAGACTGTCGCACTAAGAGATGATGCATCTGGCATCCTTTCTAAGACTGAATGAATGGATGAATGAATGAACACCAGTAATGAAGTGTGCTTTTGCCTGGACTATCTTCATGCATAAATCATTAAGAAATTCAACATACAGATAAGTAATAGCTCAAAGATGTGATAATTGGGGTCCTGGCCTTCTCTTTCCATCTTCCAGGACAGACACTGAAGGCAGTGGAGAAATTACATTGTTAGAAATGACTGATGAATGCTGATACTTTGCATACTTTTTTTCTGGGCATTGAAAGGAGGTGATGATGTTGCTGTGATTTTCCCTGATGCTGAGAGGTGGCACATTCAATTTGCTGTAATATTATTCCTTTGGTGAACTTCCTTTTAGATTATGGTTCAGAAATTAATTAAAACCACATACTCTCATTAATGAATTCTAAACATTTTATAACTGGTGCCACTGTCCTCCTCAATCTCTTTTATTTAGAGTCGCTGAACAAGGTTATGTTCTTCTTTCTCTTGCCTTTTTCACACTTACGCTGAAAGCTTAACCAACTCCATTCAGAACTAAAGAAAGGAACAATGTGGTTTTGTACTTCATAAGAGCAATGGCTCTATTTATAAGGAACAGCTTTCTACGGACTCTTAGGAGAAACATCCATCTCCAGCCCCCATCTCTTCTTGTGCTCGCTTTCAGAAGGTTCATCTCTACGTGTTTATTGCCCCATCACCAGGAAGAGAAGGGAGGGCTTTGGTCCTAGTTTAAAAAAAAAAAAAAGTGTCCTTGTTTTTAGTGAAAGAAGTAAGTAGGAACTAAGTAGTGGTAAAATAATGTATTCCGGCACATTGCCCAGCCCTTTCTCCATGCTTTTCATAAAAGGAACCACGTTAAGGATAAAAGGAAAGTTCTGGTCCGAGATCCTCCGAGTTCTGGGTTACAAAGAGTCACAAAGGTGGTGATTTAATGCTGGTTTTCCACCCACACAGAGCACAGCCTCTGGGTTCCATCACAGTGTTAGTGCAAAGCTAATGCCTAGCTCAGAAGGGCCCCGCTTAAGTTTTGTAATTTTGTGTCAATTGAATGAGTTATTTAACTTCTTAGTTTACCACTCACAGCCAATCTTGAAATGGCCTTAGTCCTCACTGGGTGTGCGCTGCAGGAAACGGAAGCAGTTTGGCAGACTGTCCTCCAGGAAGACCCTCCATTCCAGACAGACTCAGGGAAAAAAGTTGAGTTATGTTGTCGTCAGTCACTAGATTAACATGTCTGTTCCAGGCCTTACTTAGTAGGTCTCTAGGTACAAAGCACTCATACCTGTACCCGGTAGCTCTTCATCATGCAAAGCACCGATTCTGACTCACAGCTGTCCAACCCTTTATACATATGAACTTAGTGTACTGTCATTGAACAACTAAATTTCAGGAGACTAGAAACCTTCAGTTATGGGGGTTCTTAAGAATAGATGTAATTGAATGGTAAGGAAAATGTTGGGATCATTATGTGGAGTCATTTGCTTTAAAAGACGCCTTCTGTTTAAACTTGAGCTTGCAATGTTTAGTCATATGAGGATGAAGTGATATAACACAGGAAGTTGCTATAAATTTTACCAAAGAACAATGAACTGCATATACACATCTACATATATATGTATATATATAATTTATTTATTCATTTAATTTATTAAAATATGTACTGAATTGGTCATATGTACTTTAAATGTAGCATTTTAAACATTTAAGTTCAGATTCCTAACGTATCATTTCCAAGATATGATAGTGTAGAACACATCGATCCTCAGTAACACTTTCCCCTAAAGAAACCACTTATGTCATAAGTCAAGTGTGAAACCCCCAACAGAGAGAAGGCAAGCCAGTGGGGACATATATATTACGGTGGCTCCGAACACTAACAGTGGAGTCAGATAGACTGGGTTTCGGGTGCTGTTCTGCTAGTTGCTGATGTTGAAGGGCCCTGGGCAAAGTGATTTGTTGAAATCTCCATGGTTTTCATCTGTAAAAAGACTCAAATAGCATCTCTCTCTTAAGTTGTTGTAAGGATTAGAGTGTTTAGCAGAGTGGCTAGCCCACAGTAAGCACTCAATACAACCTCACTCATTTATGAGTAATAATATGCACCTCAATCTCCCAAGTAGTGATTTAGATTAGTAAAGAAGGAAACATTTCTTGAAAAAAAAAAAAAAAACCCTAGGAAGCAGCTCAGCATCTCTTCTGAGGAACTCCTACAGCACACTGTCGGCTTTGAAAATAAAAATTGCAGCTCATCTCTGAAAAAGGAAAGGAAAAACAGAAAATGAAATCTTCATCCATGTCTAGGAATAATTAGCTTGGGAGAGCTTAAGGTAGTAACGAAAAGACAGAGTGGAGAGACTCAAAAGTCTGAATGTCAGGTCAGAGAGAGACCTGCCATATGTCACAGCGACAACTATTGGCTAATGGAGAGAGGAGGAGTCCAAAGAAATAAACCTTCCAGCCATGGCTGATGACAGTATTACACCAGAAAGCTTGTAAAGCAACAAATGAAGACATAACTGTAAATCACTGCACATCAACGCGATTCACAATAACTCGCGGAAGTATTTGAGAAGCGTGTGTACTATTTTAGCAACTTGGAACTAAGGATTGCTGAAAGACTTGAACTTCACATAATAACGGAGACAAAGCAAAAGCTTTGTGAGAATGCTTTAAGAAACAAAGCAGATGAAGATAGGGAAGGGGGAGAAAAGAGAGAAGGAAGCAAACCATGAGACTCTTAGCTATAGAAAACAAACTGAGGGTTGATGGAGGGATCTGGATGGGGAGTGGGCTAAATAGGTGGTGGGCATTAAGCAGGGCACTTACTGTACTGAGCACTGGGTGTTAAATGTAAGTGATGAATTACTAAATTCTACTCCTAAAACTAATATTACACTATATATTAACTAACTAAAATGTAAATAAAAATTTGTAAGAAACAAAAAAGCTATGTAACAATGCTAATACACTCCTCAATTGATAACAATTATGTATATAATTTTACTGCCCTCAATTTTCTGTCACCAGTCACTATTTCTAAATCAATGTTCACATTTCAATTGATATTCTGATTACTTCAAAACATACAAAATGGTACTGAACTCAAATATATAAATAAAAACTACGCAGGCCAGAACAAACCTATATCAAAACAATTGTGTTTTACTCAATAAACTAATAATAAGAAAGCATTCAAGTTGGTCACACACTCACTAATCTGACCCATGTGTGAGGTAAACAAAATCGTCCAGTTTCTCACTGGCCTTTTTCAGTCATGTCTTCCAGCCATTAAATGGAAAAATACAGCAGGTCACAGTGAGAGATTGGCGACAGGTCCATGTAGGTGGACTAGGGCCAGGTGGGTACTAAGCTGAAGTGAAGAGGTAGATTGGAAATAACAAAATCAAGAATCCTGAGTTCTAATGTCGGGTATTACACTAACTTTTATTTAGTGTCACTGTGTGTCTCTCAGGGCCAAAATTTTCTGATGTGCAAAACCAGGAGTTCAGACTGGTAAATTCTCAGGTTCCTTCCAGCCCCATCATTCTGTGATTCCAGCTGTTCCTTCTGTTGCTTATATTGTTCCTTCTCTGGCATCTTTCATCACTAGTCTCTACCCTCGTGTCCCTAAAGATTGGGTTGGGTGTGGGCCATGAGCTGTTATTAGAAGTAAATACAGATTAAGAGTAGTGACAGGCTATCATGCAAAGTAAAAGCCATGCTGTTGAATGTTTACCTTCTTAGAAATTGTACTTATTCTTTATCATATCTTAAGTTCTGTGATACTCAGCAATGTGTAAACAGCTGCCCATACAATTGCTTGAAATTATAACAGATACAGACATAATTGTGTATCTGACGGTTTTAATGGTATATATAACGAAGGGGGTCAAAATTCCCCAACTTATGCATTTACAACATTGCAGAGACTTCGTGCATTTTCCCAAATTGTATTGCTGCTAAAAGTTCCATGTTTCTTGTGCTAAACCTCATCCTACAAATTAATTCCCTTTTTCAGTATCCCTGAGGTTATCTCACCCTTACAGCTCTTGTCTTGGTTGGAACAGTGACTGAAATAATTTAACAAATTACCTTTTTATTCTAAAATAGCACATAACGTGAAAGCATTTGATCATGGCTCTAGTTCACAAGTGAATGGACTTTCTGCTATGATTCGTTTTACACTTTCATTTACCTGCTGAGAACCATCGTTTCCTTAAGCTTCTCTGTGTTCTCTCAACGTCCATCTACAGGATAAGCTCTTGGTTTTTTTCTCTTGGGCCATTTTCTAATTAAACATTAAGTTCTTACAATTTATGGAAGTTAATCTATATGAGGAGTGGAAAACAATACAAGTATAAAGCTCTGTTTGTGTTACCTGTGCTGACACGATCTGTGATACAAGTATCACAAGCTCACAGGTGCCACGGGCTCACAGATGTTGCATGCAATCCATGCTAACTAAGTTCTCTACTTTCTTATTTTTTGACTGCTCAACAAACACCAAGCACTACACCAAGCATTTTATCTTGCATTTCATGAAACTCAATCCTCATGATAACCTCATAAGGTAGGCATTATTATTATTCCAGTTTACAGCTGAGGGTTAGACAGTTTCAGTCACTAGTTCGGGGTCACTCATAGCTGGTAACAGAGCAAAGACTTGACTGCAGTTCTAACCCCAGACCCTCTCTTAACTACCCTGTCAGCAAAACTGGAGATTACCATGTGTCATGAGTCTTGTGAATCCTCTTCAAATCGTTGATATTGCAAAATTACATTCACAAATGCCTGACTGTGCAATTCACCACCTTTCGTGTTGGAAACAGTGTTACAGGTGGTGATGAGTATGCAGCTGAGCCTGAAAATGATAATACATGAAAAAGTATTCTCTATACTGTAAACTCAAAGAAAATTAATGCCTATTAAGAGAACGGGAAAAGTATATTTATCCCCTTGCTGAGTTGTAGACTATAATAGACTGGACTTACGGACTTATCTATACATTACAAGTATTTAAAAGTGGCTTTTAAAATGTACTTTATTATAGTTTCTAATTGGGTTTTTTGACTATCATAAAGGTCTCTGAAAATCTATTTCCCCTTCAACCTCTACACATTTGCTCGGTTGTTAAGACCTTCCATTTGGACTGTGGCTTTGAATACAGTATCTACCGTATCATCATATCCTGGGCTTTGGTAAAGATGAAAACACCATTATTAATGTTGTAACTTTAAAGCAGGTTTCTAATGTTGGTGCCAGGGAGTACATTTCATTTTGCTTAGAAAAAAGTTTTTCCTTTGCAGAAAAGGTGAAAAGAAAAAATTTTTTTAACTCACTGTGTTAAAATTTCCTATAATGCAAAAAAATGGTTCCATTGCAATACATTACCAGTCTACCCTCTACTTCTGGGCTTAAAAGTGGGGTGGGGTAAAGCGTATTCAGGTCTCAACCTCCCGAGCATTTGAGTCCTATTAACAGGTGGATACAAAATTTATTTTTCTTAATAGAGTTATACGTCTGGAATTTATCTAGTGGTTTTGAGGGAGACTAGAAAACAGGATTGCAAATAGGGTCAGAAAATAAGCCAGAAAAACCAAGATAATTTCCAGTTGAATTATGACCTCAAATGAATTCCTGAGAATGGAATTTCCATAATTCACAATCCTATTATTGGTTATTTCTGGAGTGTTTGGGGCTGAGGGCAATATCCTCTGTAGAATCCCTAGCCTATTTCCTGCCCTGTTACTTTACTCTCCATTCCCCGTTTCACTAATTAATTGTATTTTACATGCTAACAACTTCCTAAAAGAAATTGAGGTGGCTTGTTACAAATGCCAGAGAAATTGAATCATTAACTTAAGGGGAGCACAAAAGAAAAGAGCTGCGTTCTTAAAGGAAGAAATAGTTGTACCACGATATACTAGCCTAAGAATACTATGACAACTGAGCAGAAATCTAAGATTTCCCCTTCCCAGTGGTCATTGAAAGATGTTTACCCCATGTGGCGAGGATGAAAAGTAAGAGAAAGAAGTTTTAAAAAGCTGAGCAAGAGCAATGGCTAAGGGAAAATAGAGTCAGATCACCTAAAGTCTGATGAAGGTGAGAAGAAACACTGATGATACATAGTTGCCACTCCAAACAAAAGGAAAACAATCCTGTTGAAAAAAAAAAATTAAAGGATTCAAAAGACAGGAGTTAACACAACTGGAAATGTATGTTCCCTTTGAATAAGCCCTCCCTTAAGAGGTTTCTGGATGCAATATTAATTCCAGACTGGGGCAGGAAATAACCAAATGTCACCCAAATGATCTGGAAGCTAATGTAACCTCCTAGCAGATGATTTACTTTCAAGAAAACAATTTACTCTCAGTTAGATTCTGCCTGGAAAAATCGCTTCAAAAACCAGAGAGGGAATAAAAATATATATGCACAAGCAGCTTAACCGCTTAGGCCCTACAGAGTCAGGGCCAATTACAGATAGAAGGAGAAAGAACTGAGCATTTTCTGTCGCTCTGGTGCCACTGCCTGTTCATGGTGAAGGAGAAGGACTCCAGAGGCTCCCGGTGCTGGGTTGGCCTGTTTGGAGCCGCTTTCCCCTGGACTCTGGTGGGCCCACCCCTCCCAGGCACATCTGGCAAGCGCTGTCTGGCACTGGGCTTTGTGGAGCAGCCCATCGGGCCCGGCTGCAGCCTCCGCCAGGGGACAAGGCGGCTTTTCTTAACTGTCCATTCCCTTGGCTTCTGAGCTCTTACACTGGGTCTGCAACATCATTCTCTACTAAGTGGAAGACGTGCAGACAGGATGACATGTCCCAACACAGGTCTGGTGTCCCAGACCTGCTCTGATGGCATGTGATTTCCGCACAATGAGAACACACGGGCCTTTGTGCAACGTGCATCTGGAAAACTTCCCAGATCATGCATCTGCCCTCTGATTTACACCTTGCAGAATAAGGCTGACCCGCAGGAAAGCGACTGAATCTATAAGCGGTGGGTGGGCTGTACACCCTCCCCCAACCCCTGCCTCCTTCTTATTCTGAGAAACAATCGTGGGTGTTCCCACCTCCCCAAAACGCCCTCCCCTGAAAAAGAAGGGGGAAAAGCTGCTTCCTGGCTGAATAAAGCTGAAACACCTGTGTGCCAGAAACTCACAGATGTAGACAGGCACAGCACCGCTGCGGAACCATCTGCCCAGCACGCCTCACTCGGGTGGTTTGGGGTGGTGACCAATTAGGGTGGGAAACCCACACCATAGGAAAAGATTCTTTTGGTCCTCATTATCCCCCTTCCCTTGCAATTCTTCTTCTCACATTTCTCTCTCTCACCCTCGCGCTCTACCCAAGGGTGAATGTGCAATGCCAAAAACAACCTTTTGCTTTTAAAAGGCCTGAGCGGCAGTTGTATTTCAGGTGGTGTCTTCCCTCCATCGTTACTCATCCTGCCTTTTTAATTCAGGCTGGAAAGACAAATGGAAAGACAGACAATACAACACTCAGCGTTAACTGAACCTTGGTTGCAGTCTGTCCCTTCTGTTACGGCTATGACTCTGTTGCTCATGTGAAATGTGCAGTGTGTGCTGAGCTTCCCTCGTTCTGAAAATATCCACTGAGCACTCACGTGCCTTGTGTCGTGCTCAGTACTGGAGGTATGACATCTGGCAAATGGCCTCATCTGAGCTTGTCGATGAATGCGGTAAAAAAATAACTGCACTGGGCATTGCAAAAACAGCATTACGTTTAATACACTTGATAGTATCGTCATTTTTATTCTGCTGCGTTTACCTACAACCCGGTTTCTTCTGTCCTATGGTGCCGTGTCCTTAGAGAGCATAGAATGAGTCTAACTTGCTTAGTACAGCATCACACACGGTACAGACAGTTAGTGACAGTTCCATGAGAATAATAAGAGGTTAAAAGTTGGGATGCATTAGCAGGCCTTTAAACTCTGGGTGTTATGCAAATGAGCTTTCTATACAGCTATAGAAATTGGATTGAACTGTAGGAAGTGGATGTCTGTGGAGCAGAGATGGAGGCTGTCAATCAGGGCCTAAAACAAATCAGTCCTTAGACAAAAATTGTTGTTTGGTTTTTTTATACTTTTCATTTTGAGATAATATTACACTTACTAAAGGGACACAAAGATGATACAGAATCCCCATAGAGCCTACACCCTAGTTCCCTTAATATGAATATTATACATAACTGTGGTGCCTTTATCTGAAGTAAGAGATTCATGTTGGTACAATACTGTTGACCATAGAACAGATTTTAGTCAGATTTAACCAGTTTCTCCACTTACCTCTTTCTGTTCTAGGGTCTAATCCAGGATATCAAATTGCTTTTGGCTTTTGTTTAGTTTTAAATGAGATGTTTATTCTCAGCAGGTGTCATATTGTTACCATCTCACCATTTTGGGGGGAGGAAGTACTGCACTTTGGATTGGTAAAATTCAGAAAAGGGGATAGGAATCCATCCAAAGTGGAAAGATGGGAAAAACTGTGATTTTCTTATTTTTTAATCTACTCTGCATGGGGAACAGAGTAACTTAGCAAAGTTATTTTCCGGACCCTTCCTATCTGCTCAGCCCTGGGAAAATGAAAGGTACTCCCTTATAGTAGATTTCTTCATCTCTAGGGGCCCAACAGTTTGATGCAGCCCTCCGTTACTCTTACCATTTCATGGATGGGGACACCGAAGCCCTGTCTTGCTGAGTGACATGTTTTCAATCACAAAGGCCTGTGGAACATATAGTAATGCTAAGACTAAGGCTTAGTGGGAAACTGAGCTCCGTCCTGAAATCTCAGTCACAAACCCTTATTACTTGAAATGGCATTGATTTGCAGGGGTACAAGCAAAATGCTTTTACTAGGAAAAATTTGGAGCAGAAACTGAAAATGGAGTCCCTTAGCACATTTGGAGGTGGGGGTAGGGGTGGGAGTTGGGGGGGGTTGAGGGAAGAAGTGCACACTCCCCTTAGTAATGAACTCCGGCTGGCACACAGCTAAGTCTGGTAACTTTCAATTGGTTTAAGCTGCAATCACAAGCAGCTTAGTAATGTGGGACTTTGGTACGTGTTATGCTTGAAAGCCAGTGGCATGGATGGGCCTGAGCTGTCTTTGTGGGCCTTGGAGTACAAAATACCACTGAGAGAAACATTCTGAAAGGGCTGGCTGCGTTTTGGACCCAGGAACCTGAGCCACAGACTTCAGAGGAATTCACTTCTCAATTTCGCACATTTGGGAGCCCAAAAGAGGCAAAGGTGCGGCAATCCCAACAGCAGGTAGTACGCCGACTGTAAAGATCATCCATCTTTGTCAAAATTACAAACAGGTCTCCCTGTCTCCTTCCTCCTCGCTCCATCCGTCCGCTCTCCTCATGGTCAAAGAATCAACATGAAGCAAAATGTGTTCATTCCTTTGCACCAATAATGCTGCCTGTCGGGAGGGGGCCCCTCACTGGATCAAAGACGCCTCTCTAGCAGGACAGAACTCAGCAAGGGAAATTTACTCTCTCGGGTCTCTCTCGCTCCCTCTCTCTTTCTCTCTCTCCTCCCTCCCTCCCTCTCCCTCTCTCCTGCTTGTCCTCTTTTGCAACATTAGGCATTCTATTATAGTTTCAAATTAACATTGAAGAACAATAACATAGTGATTCCCGGCTATGATCAGCAAGCAAAAAAAAAAAAAAAAAAGAAGAAGAAAGAAAGAAAGAGAAACCAGGGATACCTCCACAATAAAACTCTATAAAATGCACAAACTGGCACGTTTTAAATGACTCTTTAGTACCAGAGGGGAGAGAAAAAGCATATGAGGTAAATCCTTCACCGGCAACTCACCAGGGAGACTGGTAAAAATAAATTGCACGGCTCTAATTTTCCTAGCAGCTTCCATGCTATTCTTTGAAACTGAGTACGAACCCCTTGGCCTAATCCCAAGAGCCGATCTATAGTAAATAGTGCACACTTAATGCCTAAGTTCCTTTTTAGCACCATTCAGACAGTGACTTCAGCCACAGAGCTTAGTCATAGCAGACATTTTTGTGGTGAAAGCATTAAACCCACATGCAGCTCTCTTTCTGTGGCCACTGGGGGTCATGCTCCCTTCCCATTAGCTGAATAAATCATAAAGTCGGCTCAGACCACCCAAGGAGCCAGACCAGAGAGCCACAGGCGATGCCTACAGCCGCTTATTTCTTTTCAAAATCTCGGGGTGGGGGGGGAGCAGAAAAAGAAAAACAAGGAAAAAAAATACTGCAAAACAGACTAGCGGTAGGAAATCATCTGATTTTTTAAAAATGTAATCTCTTTGAGCGTAACCCTTGAGACTTGTTTATTTGTTTATTTATTTTGTTAAAACCAGGGAGTCTGCTTTAAGAAGAAAAGTAGTAGAAAAATCAAGCCACATGCATGCCTTTTGTCGTCTGCTGGAGTTTGTTGACCAAAAAAAAATTTTTTTTCCTCTGTGGATTTTAAATTAAGGAAGGCCACCCTGTGTGGCCAGGCTCTTCAGGTGGTTCCGATAAGACACAATGCAGACACAACGCGGGGGGGTGCCTGGGGGGGGGTGAGCATCCGGCGCGATTATGTGGCCAATCGGGATTTAACAAGGAAACAAACGTGTTGTCTAATGCTCCCTGTGTCAAATGATTCACTCCGCCGGGAGAGGGATGGTCAGGGAGGAAGGTCTGCAAAGTCACGTTCCCATCAATCAGTAAATAAGATAAGAAACAGGAATTTTAAACACAACTATTAGCAGGCTACTGCTATCGCATCAGCTGACTCCAGCTCATTATGTTAAGCAGTCCCTCCTCGGGAAGGAGGGGGAGGTTGGCGGTGGGGCAGAGCTTGGAGTTTTTTTGCTTACATTTTTTAAAAGTGCGCTGAACTTCGAACAACGCTGCTAAAGCCCAATAGGCAACTGAAATTGTGACCGTTTCCCGCCCCACCCCCCAACTTTTATCCCTCTCCCAACTAAAGCTTGGCAAAAAAAAAAAGGAAATACATTCAAGGTGGAATCTAATGATTTCCCAAAGGTGCTGGGGCAGGTAGCATTTAGGGTCTTGAAGGAATCAGGAGCTAAATGAATCAGTCGCTTGTGTCTCCGCGAACCACCTCCCCGGTGCCTGTCAAACTTCACTTCATACTCTTGAGACTTCCTTGTCAGCTTTTTGTTATTTAGGAGAATAAAGTTCTTAACGTAATAAATTACATTTAACCTTTGTCTAAAGTCAAGGCAGGGCAGGTAACTTCTCCACGAGTGCTCACACGAGAATCTCTGCCTGAAATTTCTCCAAAGTCCTCCCGGGTTGCCCTCTCCGCTGAAGGCAGGACAGACCGTCAGTACCCATTATGGGCAATTTTGTGACTCACGCCCACCAGGGAGGAGGGCAAGATCACTTATGTCATTTGTGACTTAATATGTGAGTTGTAAGGTCACGGTGAAGCAATCCTGTCAACAGTCCATGACCTGTTGGAAATCACAGCAACAAGGCCAAGGAATCCACCTCTCGATAACCTACAGCCCATGAAAATTTGGTAGTTAAAATCTTCATTTGTGAGCTTACACATAGCTTTAACTACGTGATAAAAGGCTCCCTCCGCAGTGACACAAAAGCACTGTACACGAAACCCTTCACTCACAAACTTTCCCTCATCTTTGTGGAGACTTTTACTTCTCTTCTTTCATACATGTTTGTTCCACATCATTGGGAAATAAACCGTTCTGGGCAGATGCTCTGAAGCCTCCTTCCTGAGTCAGAGCGCTGGGAAGAATTAGCCCAACTGTTGCACTGGTGTCTTGCTGCTTATCTGTGACCCACCCAACTCGTACTGGGAGCAGGGCCATGTCCTCTAACCACAAGGGACACAATGTAGACAAAGTGGTCTGGACGCGGATCTTTGGGGTCTCCAAAATGCAGGAGAAGGTAAACCATTCCAAATAAAGTCCAGAAGAAATAGAAACTCTACTGAAAAATGGAAGAAATTTAAGAAAAAATTTGGAAACAAACTCCTTTCATGATTAATAGACATCAGTCACTTGGAAGATTAGCTTTTAAGCTGTATAATTTGCAACTTTCATTTAGGTAACCTCTGCCAGAATTGATTTGCTTTTGTGGTGCTAAAACTGTGCATTTGCATACTGGAGGTCATGTGGATAAACTGTACCACTTGGTTACACCCAGATTAGAAATTTTTATCCCTATCAGTGGTGAGGTAAAAAATGGAGAAGCTGGAACTTTTGAGTCATGGCCATTATGATAGTGGCATTGAAGTGGATCACTTTGCTTCATAAACAATACTATTTTAAAAACAAGTTACCTGCCCTCACCCTAACGCTGAACACACTTGTCCAGACAGGATCTGGGGGGCCATCGCCAGTCTCTCTGTTCTTCTCCCGGTCCCTGCTCCCTAAGGACTGCCTGCCCAGGCTGTCCCCTTCCATTTTACTTTTGCCTTCTCTCCAAAGTAGACCATCCCTCCTCAGCACAGTTGAACTTTTGTCCTAAGAAAAGCAACTACTATAACACGAGTTAAACACCACACAAAACATTCACTGAACTACAAAATCAGCATACATGTCCTCCGTTGGCTAAAGCCTGAACTGGATGAATTATAGTATTTTCATTAATTGGAACCACCACCAACACCATCATCAACCACTTATCAAATTGAACCAGATGAGATGGCCTACATTCAAGCTTTTGGTCCACATATGATTTATCCTCACAAGGAGAATCTGCTAGATGGCGAACACAATCAGAAGTAACAGGCATAGTACTAAAAAAAAAAAAAAAAAAAAAAAAGACAATACAGCAGTAAAGCTTTGAATCCCAGTTTAATACCATTTACGTAACCTTGAGGAAAACTCCTGATCTTGTAGTGACTTAACTGTCTTATCTATAAATTGGGAATAATAATGGTACCTCAATAATTACTAGCTATTATTATTATGCACTGGAGGCAGAAAGGTTATAAGACATGGACACTGCCCACCTTTATGAGGCTCATAGTCTTGTGAGGACGTATGATGTGGTGAGTGCCAGGGCTCTTGCTAGTTTTCAGTGACTTTGAACTCATTAGCAAATGACACACCCTCCAAACGGATGAACTCACCCTCAGAGCAGGGATCTTTTGTGGGGTGCCCAACTGCCACAATCATTGGCAGCAGTCTCAGCAAAGGCTAAGATACCTTGCTGGGTGCTGTGACAGCACGTAGGTGGGAGTGTTCCCTTTCAGGAGAACTCCACATTTTTGCTACACTTCAGATTCAGAACACAAGCAAATATAAAACATCACAGCCAGATCATTGAACTTAGAAAATTGTTGACTTATATGTGTCTGTTAATTATGACTGACTCCCCAGTGAGTGGCAAATGTGCTTTTTTCCCCCTTCCCTATTTCTTCTCAGCACTAGAGACCTGTTGCATGTTAGTATCCTGACACATTCTAACCAAGTTTCTGATTCTTCTGGGCCTCTACTGTGGCCTGGACACTCAGGTTTTCAATGCAGGAGCTCTGGGCTCGAGTAGCCAGGTCATCCAGACAGCCTCCCAGCCCCCTGCCCTTTGTCTCACTGCTCCCACATTCCTCTCATCTGCTCCCCATCCCAGCCTCCAGCCTGTAAGCACACACCAGGGGACCCCTAGGATGTGATCACTCCTCCAGAGTGCTCCAAGACCAGCATAGCCATCTCAGCATAGCCATCTCAGCATGGCTGGACCCTGGACCCAGGACCCTGCTGGGCCCGGGCATTCTAGTCTTCTGACCCTCTTTGTTTCTTGTACATATGAAACCTCTGAAACATACGTAGAATGTGAAGAAACTGTCACTGTATGTTCTGTTGCAGAAAGGCCTGGGGAGGAAGAGAAGTCCTTCCTACCCTGAGAGGTGATGCCTCTGGACAGGGCACAAGATAGAACACATGGTCCTACCCTGGAAGAACATATGGTCCATTAGGCAAGACTGTTGTATAAACAGATCAGTCTGTGACAGTGTGATGTCAGATACAAAGAAACTGTATACAACAGACAGAAACAAAATAGAGGGTGATAGGCAACCTAAAGATTCAGAAGAGTAAAGGGATAATGAAGAAACAAGATGTGAGAAAAATGGCCAAAAATAAAGTTGGAGAAATAGGTGCTAAGGTAGAGAGAAGATCCCCCAACCCATGAAAGGAGGCAAAGGAGTAACTGTGGAGGCAAGGCTATGGATTGTGTTTAGGTAGAGGCAGGAACCAGTGAGTGGTTCCTGCTCAATGGTCCTTCTTGTATTGAGAACAAAGCCTTTGTGTCTGAGGGCTAGGACTAGGGGCCAGATAGAAGAATACAAAGAATGGACAAGGTTTGAATGAGGAGGGAGAGAGTTGACCAAAGAGGAGTGAGTGAAGAGATGGATAAATGGTACAAAAATTCCAAATGAGTTGGGAAGGCAAGGGATTGTGATGATGGCTGCCATCCTGGCTGTGCAGTGTCCCTCACCAGCACTGAGCTACCAAGAACAAGGATTAGAGGAGGCAGATTTGAACTGGATCCAGGCTTGAGATTCAAAGATGTCCTAGATACTAGTAAGAGTAAATATATGATTGGCTAAGAGGCCTAGTCAGGGCATAGCTCCTCCTTGCTGTTGGGATAAAGTTCAAAATCCTTAAGCACTAACCCAATAACCCACATGACTTGGCCCTGCTATCGCTCCATCTGCCCTTATTCTTTGTGTCTCAAACTCACTGGGATATTTTCAGCTTCTTTGCACACCTTAAAAGTACAAATATCTAATACCTCAGAGTTTTTAAATGTGCTGATCTCTTGTGGGGATGCCCTTCTTAACACTCTGTGTGGCTAGCTTCTCCTTGTTCTTCAGTCTCTACTTCAATGTAAAACTCTCAGAGACAAGCCTTTCAGAGAAACATTCTTAGGTCCCTGGTTCTGCCTGCACCTACACTTATCCCTAATGTTCATCACACTTGTAATTGCTCGTCCACCATCTTTCTTTCCCTATATTTCGTACGTTCATTGAGCATGTTTCTTCTACTTACTACTACATCCTGTATCTTTCGTGCTGCTCTACTCACAGCAGATGCTCGATGAACATTTGTTGAGAGAATGACCAGATGATTTAATAATCCTAAAAGGCCCTCACAAGGCAACAAAGGTAGGAAATCAGAGAGTGAGCATGGGCAGATGAGGGACTCAGAGGATGGAAGCACAGAGGTTCTCCACAATAGCATTGCTCAAGGTGCCAAGAGGAGAGGATTTTTCAAGGCAAGTGGTAGGATCTGCAATTGTGAATGTCAAGGAACTGGAATATTACTGTGTTAGATGCTTTATTTCTTCAAGTGACTATGGAAAGCTCTCAGTGTATTGGTACAAGTGTGGTTGGAAAGCAGCATAAAAGCTAGGATCCAAAATCTTCAGTTAAGAATGGAGAATGATGGAAAAATCAGTAGATAACATATCCAAGGAGAAGTGGGTGGTAAAGCTATATGGCTTGAAATTCAAGGCAAGAGGGAGATTAGTGACTATTGTCAAGATTCCCTATTTATTGGAGCAGGGCCAGCCTGACTGGAGGAATTAGCATCATAGCACTGTGACAACTAAATACTTGTTGAAAGTATAGTGCATATAATTTAGAAATATTTTAACAACAAAATCTTTTTAAAATTTTTTAATGTTTATTTATTTTTGAGAGACAGAGAGAGAAAAAGTATGAGCAGGAGAGGGGAAGACAGAGAGGGAGACACAAAATCTGAAGCAGGCTCCAGGCTCTGAGCTGTCAGCACAGAGCTTGACACAGGGCTCGAACCCACAAACCATGAGATCATGATCTGAACCAAAATCAAGACTCAGAGTCTTAACCAGGTGCCTCTGGTTGTCCCTTATTAAATCTGGCAGTCCTAAGTGCGCCCCAGGTTTCCTGCTATAGCTCAAAGCACTGAGACTCCCTCCCCTAAGAGGTGGACAATGAGCCACGAGGGTGCCTGTGTTGTAAGGGGTGAAAGGGATCGGATCCCGAAAGAAAGAGTGGGCATCTGAGCACGGTACTTCTCATTACAAGGCCTTTCTTTTGATTCAGTCAATTAAATGAAGGTAAAACTGAGGCCTTGACAGTGCAAGTAAAAAAGACTTTCACAGATGTAATAGGTAATGATGCAAGGTGCCATTAAGGAGTCAGCAGGCTGGTCCTGCCCCATCGTCTGCCCATTCACTTCGGGTGCCTATGTATTAAGGGAAGTGGGGCAAGATTTGAGAGACTCAACTTGTAAGCATATCTCTGACAGTTTACTTTTAATAAGATTGTTTGTATTATGGAAATGAATAGAAAAAGAAATCATCAGTGACAGTTTTAATGCTCTTAAATGCCACCAGATAGCTGAACTACGCAAGCAGCTTCACTTTAAAAGCTCACCAACTCTTAAGTTTCATTTATAAAGCTGGGGGACAAAACCGAAGAGTAGGCAACCAAACAATCAAACAGTTGGTGAATAACGAAGGCCCAACTATTTTGCACAGCAATTCCTGTAAAACACTAGCTCTGACAGTGTTTTCTTTGCAGATTCATAGCAAAATCTGAGTATAGAAGATCCAGATAGATATTGTGGCTTATAATATTTTTTATATCCAATTATTTACTGAAGCAGTGTTGAGAATGGAAAATATAGTCCCTATCCCTAGCCTTGCCCCTCACTAGTTGCACATTCTTACACAAGGCATTTCATATCTCGGGGCTTCCCAGTCTTTATCCTTAAAATGCAAATAATAACATCCGTTCTGTATCGTCATTGAACAGTCTGAGCAAAGTTGTGATACTAATCCAGTATTTTGAAAAACACCACAAAAAGCACCAAAATTCACTCCTGCTAGTTCATCTTAATGAGTGTCACAAGCGATTTAGGGATCTGAAATGACTCTTGCAATACGTCCAACTATTGGAGTAGCGAAAGAGATTGGCAAAAATATCACTTTGGAAAAGTCCTGGATTTTAGAGTGATGTTTACCAGCACGTGCATTGCTCTGTCTTAGGTGTTCTTTAAAGTACAAAAGAAGAGTAAAACATGGTCCCTTCCACAGGAATGTGACAATCCATTTGGAGGGGAGAATAAAAAAAAAAGACATGTCCATTGCTAAGTAAGAGTGCAAACTAGTTTACGATTTAGTGCCCAGTGTGAATGGTGATGATAATAGTGTCCCTTAGAGATCACAGCAGAACATGGTCCACATAGGGAAATTCTCTTATATAGTCTCCAGGGTGGTTAGAAGGGGCTTGAAAAAATGAAGAGAAGAAGGAAGGGCAGTCTAGCTAGAGGCAGACATTAGAATAGAACTTGGAGAGGACACTAAGGAGGCTAGTTTAGATGCATGAAAAATCCCTGCTAAGACTAATGTGTAAAAAGATGAGCACCAAGGGGGCTTCAGGGTGGCTCAGTTGGTTAAGTGTCCAACTTTGGCTCAGGTCACGATCTCATGGTTTGTGAGTTCAAGCCCTGCGTCGGGCTCTCTCCTACCAGCACAGAGCCCGCTTCAGATCCTCTGTCCTCCCTGCTCCACCCCTCCCCTGCTTGAGTTCTCTTTCAAAAATAAACATTAAAAAAGTTATTTAAAATAAGATGAGAACCAAAACTAAAATAATCATGCATAGAAGATAAGGCTGAATTAATTGGTAGATTGGCTCAAGAGTATGGTATGTGTTCCAGTCGCCAGGATCAGGAGTTTGGGCTCTTGAAAGTGACACATCTATTCACAAACAAATACAAATCAACTATGTATGTGTACATGAATGCATACATAATACCTGTTCTCTATTTTGAACATAAAACGATTGACATTTACTCCAAATATGACTTAAAAGATTGCTACTTCAAGAGAGTCCTCTCTGAAGGCTGACTGGTATTTTGAAACCATAGTCAGCAGCAGCAAAAACTATCACAGCTAGTGGCTCATTTATTTAGTTTTACAAGGCTCAGGGCTTTTGTGGTAATAATTTTCCTGATTGCTGTGTTCCCTATTACTGGTTTATCTGCTGCTTCAAGCTGAAATTCTGTTGTAGAATATTTTAGTTTCTTCCAGTTCTAAGATATTTCAAGTGTGGTTTGCTGCACAGACAATGGCCACTGTGGTTTCTGCTGTCATCCCTTCTGCACAGATGTCTCACCCAGGGAATAATCTCCATTTCAACGCTGTTAGGTTGGCTGCGTTACAGACTTTTATTAATTCACTCCTGCTAGTTAATATTAACTAATGGCATAAGTGATTTTGATGAATTACTGAAGAGCCTGAATCAATTCCTGTAGCAGGTCCAAGTCTTGGAGCAGCAAAAGAGATTGGCCCAAATACTGCTTTGGAAAAGCTTTGGTTTTTAAGAGTGATGCTTGATAGAATGGTGTCTCATTCTGTTCACCAGTCTCCTGAAAGACATCCTGGCCTTATGGATTTAATTTTATGCATCTTGGTCAATCAGCACACTGTTAGATACAGTGCTGCCAAGGAAAGAAAATTCAGTGATGATTTTTAGCCATGTTGCCAATGAAAATCTTACATTGACTAAGTCTAACTTCCTTTGTTGAGTCTTTGAACTATGGCTGTGGAATATGGATCTAATAAAAACTGACCTATTACACAGTTCTCTGTTTTAGTCCATCGATAATGAGGAATGGGTTGGCCGTGATGATGTCAATGGTGACACCCCTGAACAAACCTTCATTAAGTAGCTTGGAGATCTTCATGAACACCAGTTGGGAAGCCAAGCTTTTTTAAGGTTTGCCAAGGTCTTTGGAAACAAAAGCTTCATGAACATTGAAACCAGTGCTGGCATTCTCTGCACTTCTCTGTCAACCAAGATTTATCAATATGGCCTTAAGGTCAAATCTGCCTTGTGCTTACGAAAATTGTACAGCAAGTCTCAGATCAGAATGTCACCAGTAGGAATCAAGAGTGTGCCAATCAGAAATCAAGTCTTTGTCTCATCCTCATGTATTGTGGAAAAGCTCCTGCAGACATTTCAGTAAATCCTCCACAAATGACTTAAAGTATGCAAGGATTTTAGAGCCAAGCACACAGTACATGCCGTAGAAGTCTTTGCTATTATATTGTTATTATTATCACTTACAATAAAATGCCTTGGCACATATGTATGTCTTAAGGTTCAAGACCTTTATGCTTTTTTACATATCTGCTTTAGGAGACTATTCTCTTAAAACACATTTAAAACCTGGTAGATGGTCATTTCTTTACCTCCTGGAAGGTTTTATCTGCAGAATTACCATATATATTGAGAAATCTCTTGAGTTTTATTAGAAGGAACACTTCCTTTTTTGGTTAAACTGAGAGTGTCCCCATCTCCATTATTGCTTATGACCATCCCTGCTCTTTGATACTAAACACAGAGGTTTGACTGAAGTCTTAACCACTCTGCTCTTTGCATTCTACCACATGTGCTTCCGAAGTTCACACCACCTCGCAGGTCTTTGGGATATTTCTTTTGCCTTGATGGTGAGAAACTTTAAGATTCTGAAATTTGTGTTTTCCTGTTATCGATGAACTTTTTTTCTTTCACTTCATATAACTTGAAACCGTTTCAAGATTCAGGGGCAGAAAACACTATACTGGATAGACCTAATCCATTCTACCTCAATTAAAGCACTGTAACCACATACAAATGTTCATTTTCCAGCTTCCCTCAGAGGGGAAGACAATGGCATATAAGAGGAAGTTGCTGAGTAGAGCTTCCAGAAAAGTTCTTTGATAATTCGAGCAGGCCTTTTGCTCTTTCCTTATCTTTCTTACCCAGAATGCAGATGTGATGTCTGGAACTATGGGGGCCATCTTACAAATTCGAGGTGACCTTGAGGATAGGCACTGAGGAAGATACAATGGAAACACAGAAGGAGCCTGGAATGCTGATGATTTTTGTGGAATCTCTGAACTATCCATAGGCTGCCTACCCTCAGATTTTATATGAGACACAAATAAACTCCCGCATAGATTAGGCTCCCTTAATTACCAAGGGCCTATGGTAATTTTTTTTGTTGTTTTTAAGTTTATTTATTTATTTCTGAGAGAGAGAAAGAGAGCACGTGCTGGAGGGGCAGAGAGAGGAAGAGAGAGAGAATCTCAGACAGGCTCCTCACTGTCAGAACAGAGCCTGATGTGGGGCTGGATCTCACAAACAGCAAGATCATGACCTGAGCCAGAATTAAGAGTTGGGCGCTCAACTGACTGAGCCACCCAGAAGCCCCAGGGCCTATGGTGATTCTTAACCAACACGGTGTCCAGTTGTTTTTTTTTTTTTTTTTTTTTTTACTATTGGCATGTTTCAGAGCACTATTTTCCCTTAAAGGTTTTTGGCCCTGCCTGAAGATATAAATTCCTCAAAAGGCAGAACTGGGTTTATGCCATTACGATCTTTCTTTGGTACCTGACAAGCATCATAGGTGACTACAAGGCTGTTAATAAGTTAAAACCATTTGAAATCTTAAAAGATTGGGGTTTCCTGATCAATGGCTGGATATGTATGATATATATACATGTATACAGATATACAAATACATACGTACATTTACTTGCTTATTTGCTTATTTGCTTGTTTATTTATTTATGAATGCTATTCTCAAGTGTCTAACATTTGCTTTAATTTCACCTCTACGTTTCTTTAAGACATTGTAACCAGAAAAATAACCTTAGCAATAGATATAAAAGGAATAATAATTAGGAAGAGAGTATCAAAATGCCAAACTTATTTCAAAGATTCACTTATTTTGAATGGTTAAACTGATTCATTCCCTTTGAACCTATATCTATTAAAGCATGAAAAAAACTAGCCATTTCTCACATGCTTTGAACATAACTTTTATTCAATTCGTAGATCTAACAAGAGTAGTTGTAGAGATAACTATATAAGGATTTTGCTGAAGGACCACTATCCACAAGACTCTTACTTGCTTTGCCAGTTCATTCCATTTCTTTTACAGCAGGTTCAAGAATGGTTTTCCCAGTAAGATATAACCATACCTCATTTACTGAAAGAATTGTAAATACCTATGGGAGGATTGTAGGAATGGGTTCTCACATATTTATAGATATTAACTGCTTTCGAATTTATTTCAAGTTTCCAGTCAATGTGTTTGCCTCAGTAATATTTCAGTTCTCTTTGTTTGGCTTGAGGAGGCCCAGAAACAAATAATCTTTCCTCCTAGAACATCTTTTTCTTCACCAGGTTTCTCAACGAAGAGGGAAAACAAGGGCGAAAGGCAGATGCAGATTCAAATGCCACTTTTTTTTGCTTTTAATGATAAGGCTTAGGTTGAAGAATAGTTTTAAATACTGAACCTCAGAATTAAATTGATCAATCCAGAAGGGCACAGACACAACACTACCAGAGGCCACCCCCCATGGAGGCCTGGTCCCTCCTTTAAGGAGGCCTGGTGAAATACACATAGAACATGGAGAATCAGACCAGAGGTTTTGAATTCTGCAAGGAGTTAGCTCGTAAGTGGAGAGAGAGAAAGGGGGAACAGGGTATGAATTCATCAAGAGGCTTTTCTGAATCAAGGAAAATCTTGTGAGGAAATCTAAGTGCTCTGGAGCATCCACCACATTGGGAGACTAAAACAGATGTCATTGGTGTGTCTACAGCTAGAGGAAAATGGGTCCAAAGTCAGAAGTGCTCAATCAGAAGGCTTCCCCTCATTGCTGCCTTAGAAAGATCAGGCAAGCCAGGAGAGGAGCATTGGAATTCAAGGCCAAGCTGACCTCATTGGTTAAGAGATATTTCAAAGTTGGATTAAAGTGTAATGTTCCGCCCAGTTGACCAAATTCAACACACAAATGTCTGTTTTATTTCTCCAGTTATTAGGTAAGTACATCTACCCTTATATTTAAACATAGTCTTTTAGATACCTTGACTTTGCCTTCCTTATGCTAAGTTTAGCTTTGAAAAGCACGATACTAATACATTTCAATTGCTTTATAAAAACAAAGACATTATACCTTTTCATCTAAACAAGCTACCACAAATATCTCACTTTATAGCCTTTAGGGTTAAACCTACCTAACTCATGCTTTCAACACTTTTGTTAACTCCATCATAGAGATTTCTTAGTAATATATGGTTTTTGATCTTATCTGAATTGCCGTTCCTCAACTACAACTCTCCATTTAAAATCACTTTCCTAAGAGTGATGTACATTTTGGGCATCTGAGTATATTTGTAGAACTAGTAGTTGTGGTAACAAGACTAAGTTTACATGTCTGTCCACATCAGCACCATGTACTCAAGATGGATTTCAGCTGCCAAAAAGGTCACTCCAAACTGCTTGCACAAACCTGTCTTTATGCCCCTGTTTATTATGCTCCCATGTAGTAGATGTCTTAGGCACTGAAACAGCACAGCCATATATCAACAGCTCTCTGGTGGTTCCGAATGTTCTAAACAAGAGCAAGGGTGCGCTGAACCTCCCATGTAAACTTTATACAACAGATTCAGCAGAACTGTAATTATTTACAAAATGATGGCATGAGAAATCTCTGGATTTATATCTTACGTTAAAGTAACTTAGATGGTGTCCACATAATTCTTGAATTCGTGGTAGGTTTGCAATTTATTTTGTTTTATTTTGATTGCACTTGATACAGCTCTAAGGGTATTTTCATCGAAATTTCAAAAAGCAAACATGTAAGATTGGACAGGTTTCTGAAATGTATGTGACAATCAAGCCTGGTATATACACGGCACCATGGCAACGAAAACTGAGTTTTACACTGGCATGCAGCATTGTGCATGGTGTATGTGATGTGACATCCATTTTGGGTTTTTGCCTTTATAACATAAATGCAATAACTAAGAAAAAAACCATAGCATTTCAGAGACCTATCTGTAGACACGAGGCCAACTGAATCAGGTGGAATTTAGAACTTCATGTCCCCTTTCTTAAAAGTTTGTTTCTTGTCCAAAGTAGTGAATCTAAGCACAAAGTCCCCTTTGAGGTCAAGGGGACTCCCTGTTTGTACTGGCATCACAGGATGGAGATGAAAAAAAGGAATGAAGCCTCTGAGAAATGGAGCCTCATGGAAAAATCCGGTTTCAATGAAGATTACAGTCCCAAAGTTAAAGTGATATAATGACATCAAAATATCATATCTATTTATAGTTGGATAGACACCAACTCATAAACTCTACTGCTAAGAAATATAAAAGTATTTTGTCACTTACTTAATACTCATGCCAGTTGAAACCGAGGCTTTGCAGCACTGAGGATCTGAATGAGGAAAAAGAGCTACCTCTCATGGCATATTTACAAAAACCAATGTGTTAAATCAATTATTTCTTCCCTTTTCTTTTACTGCTGAGAGGTTAACATTTCTGCAGAAAAAAAAAAAGGACAATGTAATTGCCAGAATCCTTTGCTCACACACGAAAATTATTTGGGGTATGTTCTATTGAGATATTTCAGTGGGTGTTTAGCCATAAGAGCATGAATAATCTGCTATGAAATGTTATCTTATTACTGTCAACATACTTTTCAAGCTTTAACTAAATATTGCTCCTAACACCACTGTAGGAAAGAAGAAGATTATTATCATATCTTCTTCTCACAGCAAGAGAACTGAAAAAAAAAAGCAGTTAGTTAAGTGTTTTACTCAAGGCAAGAGAAAGCATTAAGGTTAGAAGTAAGGTTTGACTCTAGCAGAACGCCTTGCCATGCAAGCAGGCCCACTTTATGAACTGCCTACTGATTGAGGAGGGTGAAGAAAAGAGTCCAGACAATCGCCATTATTCTCCTCATCTCATTAACTGGGAATAAATTAGGTCAGCTCTTCCAGGAAGTATTCATTTCTTCAGAACTGGAAATTTATACTGTACTGTGTCAAATGTACTATACTGCACCATGTCAAATACTTCACCTACTACTGGAGACTATTTTAAAAAATTAGAAATTTGTTAGGGGCACTGAGGTGGCTCAATCGGTTAAATATCTGACCCTTGATTTCTGCTCAGGTCATGATGTTACGGTTTGTGAATCAAGGGATTCTCTCCCTCCCTTTGCCCCTCCCCTACTCATGTTCTCTCTAAATAAATAAATAAATACACTTAAAAAAAAGATATTTGTCAAACATCCTCATGCAGCATGGTAAAAAATCGATCAAGCCTCAAAAACATAAGACTCAATTAACTTTTTAAAAAATAAAATAATACACAGTTTCTCTATATGGAAATGACCTATTTTCTTAGGAAAATATGACTTGATTATCATGCCAAACCCAGAACCAGAAATTATGGGACAAAAATATATAGGATTGGGAGTTTTGAGGTTTGTTTTGCCCAAAGTGGATGCATTTTTGAGAACTTTAGAATTCACAGTATAGTTCTGTACTTCATTTTTTAAATGGACAATGGGAGTGATTACAGTGGAGCTTAATCAGAAAAATAAGAAAAAAAGTAATAAAATGGTATTTATATTCTTTAGGCCAATCTTTAAAAAAATTTTTTTAAATGTTTATTTTTGAGAGAGAGAGAGAGAGAGAGGCAGGGAGGGGCAAAGAGAGAGGTAGACACAGAATCTGAAGCAGGCTCCAGGCTCTAAGCTGTCAGCACAGAGCCTGATGTGGGGGTCGAACTCATGAACCACGAGATCACAATCTGAGCTGAAGTGAGACACTTAACTGACTGAGCCACCCAGGCACCCCATCCCCAGAATCTTGAGATTGGCACATTTTATCATTTTGCAGTTAATTTTATACAAATGGAATTTCACTTGGTATAAATTTATTTTGAGAATTAGAGTTATATATAAAGATAAGTATACTTTCATGTCTTTTCCAAGTGGAGGTACAATGTTATGGTATGTCCTAAAGTTATTAAAGATCCCCCAAATCTTCTCTAAATAGATGTCAAAAAACCAGACTGGACTTCACTACTTTGCATAAGCTTTATTTAATTGTTTTTTAAAAAAGAAGTTCATAGATAATGGAAAATAAGAATAATCTTTTTTTGTATTTATAAAAATACTACAAAGAAATAGGACAATCGGAAGTAAACTCTTAAAAAGAAGTAAACCAGTGGTACACCTGTTAGAAGCGATAGTTCCCTTTCAAGTATAAGATATGCCCTGAGCTTCAGTAAAGATTTTAAAATCAGTTGAACCAACAAAAACCTCAGTGGGAATAATCTCAGATTTGTTAGAAGCTAGACTCCAGGAAGGAAGGAAAGCTCTCATTTGTCCAAAGAGCTGTCAATTATTCAGTCTAAGGGGCCGAACAAAATTATGACAATCCAAAGAATAACATGAGGAAATAGTCTTTTTTTTTTTTAATGCTTTATTTATTTCTGGGAAAGAGAGAGAGAGACAGTGTGAGCAGGGGAGGGTCAGAGAGAGAGGGAGACACAGAATCCGAAGCAGTCTCCAGGCTCTGAGCTGGCTGTCAGCACAGAGTCCGACGTGGGGCTCAAACTCATGAAATGTGAAATCGTGATCTGAGCCGAAGTCGAATGCCCAACCGACTGAGCCACCCAGGCGCCCTGGAAATAGTCTTTATAAGAGCATGGACTCTTTTATCCTCTCTGCACTCCATCCATGTTCTCCATCCTCCTTCAACTCCTTCTAGCAAACTGTGGGCTGTGAGTCATTGCATCAGAGTTGGTTAGGAGAGAGTGAATATCAGAGGGAAAGACTACTGATTTTCCTGGCTTCGATTTCCCAAAACTTAAATCCATGAAGACTATTGCTGCAGCCTCTTACACACATGGTAAATGTCAGGCTAGGTTTAGTTCCTTGAAGCTAAGGTTTGGTGTTGCTGTTTCTCTAAATTTCCCTTGAGCCTGAGAGAGAACACTGGAGATGTCGATGGGTTTCCAGAACCCTCTTCCTGTTTCTTGGCAGCCTATTAGAGGCATGGTGAGAGCAAGATGGAAAGGTCAGGAGCATAAAAACACAGGACACCTTGGCAGAGCACTGCCACTGAGCACCTGTGGCATTATAAGAAACCAAGAAAGCCCCATCTATGTGTGCAATGACACTAAATAATAAGACTGATCCCTTCCATCACAGCTGAGGTGGTGATTATACACACTCCTGCCACAATCATTTTTGGGAGGATTTTAAAGGCATTGTAATCAATTTTTGAGTTTTTGTGTAGGAGAGCTTTTAATGTTCAATTCGCTTCACACTAAGGAGCAGGCATGAGTTCACAATGAAGAGAGACCTCAGCAAAGGCCAAGGAGCTGCTGAGATTCTTCACTTGCTTTCCCCGTTCAACTCCTTCCATAAATGGACTGAATTCCACAGTAGATTGATAGAAATCACTTCTCTCAGAACTTTCCTGAGAGCCAAGACACAATTAAGCATTCTGGTTTCACAGGACATCACCTCCAACCACTTGCCATAGAAATGGATGAAACCTGTCCAAACCCAAAAGCAAAATGTGCTGAATGTGGTTCAAATACTAATCATCCAGAGGCGACTCGATGTTTAAGTTCGACCCTGGAACAGAACTGCACACATTTGAAAGGGGGAAAGGACTGAATTGCAAATCCTATAATACCACACTTCTAAGTCTGCGGGTAAACCTGAGCAGGCTGGACGCTTAAGGACTGCCTCACTCACAGCAGACTTGTTGGCATTGTCTGGTATGCCGCACAGGCCGTGGTTACTCAGACTCAGTTGCATAGTTTGACTGTGCTCTACCCATAGGTATTTGTAACTTTCGTTTGTGTGTTATTCTGATTAATTAAAAATACTTCGACTTGAAATGAGCACATCAGGGATAGTTTTTTTTTTTTTTTAATTTAACTAAGGTTTTCTTCTCAACCTCATGTGCACCGACGAGCTTATTCCCGCCAGCATCCCCCCTCCACAACCGCCACCATTGTTCCGCACCAGTGTTGGTCTGTTTAAAACTAGTGGTTCTCGGTTGTGAATATTCTGTGATATGGCAGACAACAACATAGTATCAAACGGTATAGAGCTTCAAGGTTACTTTTAAAAAATGGAACCCAAAAGTGACTGTAACTGTCCACTGGAGAGTTTAACATCCCACAATGATCAGTGTCTACAAGGGCTGTTAATCAGCTCCACGGATGCAAACATCTCTTTGTAAGCATTTACTGAGATATTATAAATTACTTAACTACAGCAGGGCACTTTCTCTCCCTTAATCTTGATCTGATCCCTGAGGGGCTATTTATTACAGATATATACAACTTGTCATTATAAGTGAAGTTAATGTAATATGACACAAGTAGCACACATTGTTTAAATGTGTTCCAGAAAGTTAGCAAATTTAGTTCAGAGAATACTTATATGCTCTTCTGCCTGAAAAGCAGCAAGAAAGGAGTGAGGCCGGAGCGGGGGTGGGTAGGAGCAAAATATTAAACACTGCTCACTGTAGGTGGCCAATTAATACCCTGTATCCAAGCTGGAACAAATCCTTCCACTATATACATAAAGCATATAATCTCTTATCTGCTTAGGCATTATCAAATATTTTAGCAAATCCTAGTAACTTCAAACACAGGTTTAATGGAATGCAGTGCTAAAACATGCAAAGTCAAGAATCAAGTTTTTTAAGAACATAATCTGTTTTAGAAGGTTTCAAGAGAACTACTTTGCAATGCCATTATAATCTCATCCCATGAGGAAAGATGTCTGATTTGGCAAAACAACATTACATGTGTTAAAGCAAAATGCACAGTTGATTTTGCCTTCCCCAAATCAGACCGTAAGCAGGAAAATCATTTTAATTCTTTAGAAGCTGAAGGAGCATACAGCCAAGGGTCCACTTTTCACATTTGGTCATAAGATAATATTAATTTGAGAGGGAATTCTAATAGATGGTCACATGATAGTAATAGTATCATCCAACCGGGACACGTGCCAGCATTAATTCAACATTGTGGTTTGTATCTCATCAAGTTAAAAGTAATACAATTCATTAAACCACAAGCATGCAAAAGTAACAAAACAAAGCCAAAACTCTAACCTATCCAATAATAAAGCTCTGACAAATGTTCAGTTTTCACTCACTTATACATTTACTTTAAAATGGATCCATTTCTCCAGTATATGTCCTTTTCCCCTGGATGGCTAGAATATATTTTAATTCTTCATCATTTCCATCTTCATGTGGGATTATGTTCATGCACGCAGGGTGGTTTAGATGAAAGATCAGAAAGTAGGTAAAGTGAGAGAAATCTCCCGTTCAGAGTGAGGCGATCACAGCATGAAGCCAGAGAGAAAAGCAAAGACATGGACAGGGAGACACAGACTAAACTACACGTAGAAAACTGATCTTTCCATGTATGTTAAAGCAAAAACCGAGTGATATACTTGACTTATAACATTATATGCTTTTTATATAAACCAAATATAGAGAGCCAAAAGATGGTCCCTAGCTAAATGCAAGGGTGGGGGGTGGGAGAAAGAACCATTTTATTTTTTTTTTAAAGGGAATGATTTCTTCGTAGGGTTTGCATAGCTTAAGGAATCTAGTGCTTGTGAGTGATGCAAGATAACACTTTCTTGTAATTTTATATAGTAAGCAAAGATTTAGAATATTTACAGACCACCCTGAGTAAGAACGTCACTGGATTCTAGGAGCATGCTCATACCAGAACATTCATCTTAAAAACAACAACAACAAAAAATTCCCAATGGCCCTCAGGCCATATATGGCTGTAGGGGAAGGTATGCCTTTGACCTCTCCGTGCCTGCTGAATTAGAGCACAAAGTCATTACAGCCTCCTAAAGGATTTTCTTTCTTTAATTTGTTATAATGACTTTTTTTTTTTTATCAGATCTGGCCATCAACTAGAGACTAAAACACTAAGGTTCCCCACATTCTAATCTCTGACAAAAAGAGATTGTAAAGATACTTATATTGTTTTGAGTGACAGTCTAATTGGGTGAAAGGCTATGATTCATGGCAAAACAAAGTTTTTTAATCATTTGCACATCAGCAAACTGTCATGCTTTGGTATTTGGGTGCTGCTAGCTTGCTGTATGTCACGGGCTAACACAGAAAGGAAGTCTGTGTATTATACTTTAGACTGTATACAGCCAGACTGGTAGAGGTTCCTTTTTCTGATTTATGGGTAGGTCTTGAAACAGTCACAATTTCTTCTTATTAGAATTGATATAGGAACATTCCACGTTTTCAGTCAAGAAGAATTCCTTTCATTTTTATTTTCTACAATGTAATTGTAATGAATTACAGTATTCTACTATTTATATTCTCAACATTCACAGAAGTTCCCTGTCATTCCACATTAGTTAACAGATGCTACAATGTCTGATCTTAAAGATTTCGTGGCCCCTGTGTATTTTTCCCATTACTCGGGCAGCTAGATTTTTCCCATTGGTTATTTCCTCTATGGAAATAAAGCCACTTTTGGATAAGCATTAACTCTTTCATGGTTCCTCTAGTTGGAGCATGACATATCAATGAACTACATTTGTCTGCAGGAGTGCTCATTCAAACTTACATAAGAATTTAATGGTTATCCAGTTATTCAGTTGGCCTTTTCAGAAATGCTAAAAATATTCTTAAAAAATCATTTACAGTACCAAGCAATGGTGGACAGCAAGCGATGCCAGGTGACTGATGTGGCAGTCTTTTCTGTCAGCAGGGACATATAATCAACATAACATGGCATGTGTACCTGCAAGTCATAATCTACTTGGGGTGTGGGTTGCCAAATATCTTATTTTAGGATATAAATTCAATTTGTTTTTAATTAAATGGAACATCCTTGGCTTTCTTCCTTCCTGGAATCCTGTAGGATGTAATAGAAGTCTTCAGTCTACAACCCTGTTCTAGAAAACCTAGTTTTGTGCAAAAGTCTCCTCACAATTTAAGTTGTATAACTACTGTAATTAATTAATCTGACCTATTTTAGCAGAGTACCAGAGAACCTGAGATTTGGTGGTAATTTATAATATATAGGTATTCGTTATAATAAATAGGTGTTTATTTTAAGAATAGGCAAATATGACTTGCCGTCTCAAGTTCAGGAAATCGGCATTTCCAAACCAAGATTAGTTGTAGGGATTCTTTGACCTTGATCAAAAAACAAAACAAACCATCAATAGATGGTACTCTTTATTTTATGCACATTAGCCCATTCACTGATTCAAAATATATTTTTAGTGGCCCTTGTGCTGGAATTACAGAGGCTCATAAAGATCACTTTTTACTCCCAAGAGGATCTAGAGCTCTGACGGGCATCTTACTAAAAATATGGTTCAAACACAAGTTCTGTCCTCACCCAGTGTGCCTGTGAGAAGAATTATCTTGAGTCAAATTCTCTTCCGTTGGATACCAAAAAAGTAAGATCACAGGATATCTTTCAAGTATAGGATGGCCTGCTCTCTTTCAGAAGTGACTCACTGTCACCTTCTCTCACCAGATTCTGGAGGGCAGAAGGGAAGGCAGCAAAGGCAAATGCTGTCAGGAGGGACACATTGACTGACCTGAACCCTTCTCGTTCCTGGAGCTCATTCCTTAGCACATGTTAGGGGTTTGCATCCAGAGGCACACAAGACTGGCAGGCACATATAATACTTGCTGAGAGTATTTTAAAAGATATCCTTTCAATCTCAGGTAGCGGGAAATATATTTAGTATCTTCCCCTGCAAAGTTTTCTGATTACAGAAGAGTTGTGTCTTAAAATTGTTTAAAAGGAATCAGAAAAAGCAATCGAAAACAATAAGCCCGAGAATATTCAAAGTTTGCAATTTTCAAAAGCCCTTCGGACTGCATGATTTAGATTAAATTTTCTAAACTGAAAAAAAAAAAAAACCCCAAAAACTCAAGGCTGATTCACAATCCCGGGCTTTTCAATAGTGTTCCTGAGAGCCTCCGTAGGAGTGGGGCTAGAGTAGAAGTGGGAGAAAGGCCAGGAGAGAAAACTGCCCTTTCAGCCACATAACTGTACTTTTGGCTGCTGTATACATTGAAGGTCATCATAATACTTGATTTGGCAAATGATTCTGCCACTCAGAGAAAGTAAGAAATGTTATAAAATACATATTCTAAATTAATGTGTTACCAGAGGGGTTACAGACACCCAGAATAGCTGTTTTTTTAGCAAGAGGATTTTTTTTTTCAAATAAGAACTTATGAAGACTATCAGGATTTTCTTGAAATTTGAATAAACTTCCCGTGTTCACTGTGGGACTGTAAATCAATTATTACCCTAAAGAAATTAAGAAATAAGCACCATAGCAAAGATTTTATAAAGAAACAACTAAGAAGAGGAGTGTGTTAATATAAAAATAATTATTCTTTGGGCTATAAACATAATACATTTTCATTGTCTAAAAATTTGGATATGCAGAGAGGTATTTTTTAAGGGAGATCAAATCAACTATAGGCCCATTTGTAGCTATTTGGTGCTTATATGGATACAGAAACTCAATCAATATCATAATGAATACACTACTATGGCCTATATTTTTAATTTAACATTGTACTAGACAATTACTTATGCATTAAAAAAGAAAAAACTTCTTGAGGCACCTGAGTGTGTCAGTTGTCTTGGTTTCACCTCAGGTCATGATCTCATAGATTGTGGGATAGAGCCCCACGTAAGGTCCTGTGCTGACAGCACAGAGCCTGCTAGGGAATTCTCTCTCTCCCTCTCTCTCTCTCTCTGGCTCTCCCTGACTTGCTCTCTCTCTCTCTCAAAATAAAAATAAATAAACATTTAAAAAAATTTAAGACTCTTTACTTCAGGAGGAAATAGAAAAGACAGAAGTGAAGAACGTTGTCATTTAAAAATTTTAAGAAGCATAAAAGAGGGACCTTAGGTCTTTACAAATATCTTCACCTTTTTCATTTGAATGATCCCAGGTAACAAGCAGTATTTGTCTCGAAGCTTTTCTCAGAGGTGGGAGCCTTAGTGTCCTAGGCATCTGGAAATTTAATTTAGTCTATCTGAGGGATATCATCCCCACTGGTCTACACTTCACTTTCCTAATTTCTTTTTCCATTATCTCATAATGAAAATAGTTATAAAATAAATAAAAGGCAATTTCTACTGTGAGAATAAAAGCCAAATAATCAGTTCAAAAATAATTGTCTTAATGAACTGTTAAGGCCAAATTAGACTTCCTGATGTAAACTAAAATAAAATGTCCACAGCTTGTGATAAATGGATGATTATTGTACATGTTAAGCAAAAGATTATCTAGTCTGTCTGCAAGCTATAAAAAGATTTCCCAGCCAGAGGTCAGAGGAAATGGGTTTGGGGGATGGAAAGATTCACCCAATGCTAAGTGTGAAGATCTATTAGGATGTTCTCTAAATATATTTTAGATTAAGTACCATAGAATTGTTGATCTGTTTGAAGTTCACAGCTATTGCGACTATTTAACCACACGGGGATAAGAAATGATCTGTCAATGACACTACAGAGCAAATTAAAAAAATTAAAAGTCAGCCTAGTGATGATCATAATCCGAGAGTAGGTTAAACACTTTTTCTCTAGCTTCTTTGAGCCCCACCCCCACCCCTCTCTCTCTATGCTGTCCCTACAACCAGATTAGCATGGTTAAGTCTTACTTATCATATTACTTTAGTTATAGACTTTATGTCCTCCCTAACTGCTCCCAACTCCTCCCAGCCCTGGGTTGCCTACCCTTCCATTGACTCAGAAAGCAGCCTATAAATCCTCTACAGCAACAATGGCATTTTTACATGTTTCTCTGCTCCCATCAGTTCCCCCTAGCATCCAATGAAGTCCTGGTCATTGAGTAGGTATTCAACAACATCTATTAGATAAGTGAATAAGCGGATGATAATAAATAAATAAATAAATAAATGGAATAAATAGGAATAAATAAATGAAGAGGAAAGGAAATAAAATTTTACCTGAGATGTTGCCATTGTAGGGACAGAATGGCACTTTTGCCATTTCTTTTTGTGTATTAGCCTAAGACATTAGGCTCCCCATTACCATTCCACTTGCTTAGCTGTAACCCATTAAAACATCACCTGCAGTCAAGCATACCTTTCAGTTGCTGGGTGTTATTTAAAAGAACTAAGGACCTATAGCATTTCTTTTGAATACATGATCATTAAGGGTTAATGACCCAATGCCTTGCTTAAAGCCAAAAGCTATTTCTAATCAGTCATTAGTCTCCCCTTACATGGCCTGAAGCTCCATGATTATTGCTTAATTTAAGCACAAACTACTACGCAGGCAGGACATTGCCTATCTCTCTCCTTTAAACATAATGAGCACAAATTTCCCTGAATTTAATCAGTTGTTTACATATGAGTTGCTTCTTGGCAATAACAAAAATTGTGTCCTTCATTTTTATAAAAATGGAAACACTATTCTAAGAGGTCAAACTGTATTTGTTATTTCCTCCATGGATCAAATCATAATATTAGCAATTTGATATTTTCTGAGTTACAAATTGTGTAATATTTTATTTCAATATCCTATGTAAACTCTCTAGTCACCTTTTCCCTTTTAGGGCAAATTTGATTCATTTTGTGAAATCTATAATAGCATTGTCTAATGACAATGGGACCTATGATTTTTCAGGCAATTTGATACAATGTGATTTCAGAAATACCTTGGATTTCTTAAATTAGTTACAGAAAATGTATCATGGATTCTTCCAAAGTTTTGCTTTACAAATATTTACTGCAGTACAAAACTTTGTTATAGTTCTTCAGTCTACTTGATAATCCCCTGATTAGACCATCCCATGCTTGGAGGAGCCAAAGAAAAGTTGTGAAGACTGCCAAAGGCAAATAGCCTGTGTATTTCTTTCAAAATTCTATTTTTTTCAATAGCTTGTGCTTTTTTTTCTGATAAAATAAACGATTCAGACTAACAAGCCACTCATTGATCTTTGACCTTCTCAGCCACATCAAAAGCATCTTAAAAGCCAATTAGTGGAAATACAGAGAAAAGGTCATTTTGTTACAGCACTCGACATTGGAACCATAATTTTTTTACATAGATTCAAGTTATCCCATGGCTTTCGTTACAAAAGTAGAAAGATAAATACTTTCATCATAAAGCAGGTAGGTATTTTACATGCACAAATGATTTTTGCCCTCCTCATGCTGAATACAGTGATTTCCTTAGCACAGCCAATGCAAACGGTCTCTGGTAAATACTTTCTTGGTGATCTCTTTTGATGTAGAACAGGGACAACACTGATAAATGATGGCTATTGATAATCCCCAAGACCCATTTTAGCCACTGCCTTAATTGCTTTCTCAAAACAGTCCTTTACCAGACTATTTCAGAAAAAAAGCAATACAAATAAGATTAAACATTGGCTTTTATTCTCGTTTCTCCTTTTCTGCTCTGAGAGTGTTGATTTTAGGCAGGATAACACAGAGGAAGAGGAGAAAATCCAGGACCTGGATGACTGCAGAACTGAATATAAATTTGCAGAAATTAAAATAATTATTTTATTAGGATGATTATTCAATATATTTGAAGTTAACTTTCTAAAAGACAAGTGTTTCAAGAAGCATTCACTTATTAATTTTTCTGATTTGAAAATCTGTAATTTTCAGGACCTTGAGCTAGATATATCTTATTAATTCATTCATTTATTAATTTTTCTGATTTGAAGATCTATAATTTTTAAGACCTTGAGCCAAATATATTTTGAAATATATAATAATACAAAAGACATGGTTACTGTCCCTAGAAAATTGTAATTTACCAGAGGAAACCCCACATTATGTTGTGTTGAATATAAGGTCTTTCTGCCAATTTAATATCAAATGATAGAAATCATTTTGATTTTAGTAGCAAGTATTTTCCTATGGAGCAGAGAACCAGTTTGTCTTATTTTTAAATAAGAGTATCTGATTCTTCTCTAAGCAAGACATTGTTTTGTATATATGGTAGAAAAGTAAACAGGTATACAAAAATACCCTAAAACATAAACCTAAATAGATCCTAAAATGAAGCATAATGCTATAATGCTATAATGTAAAAAATATGTGGAACTGGTGGAATAAAGTCTCCAAGGTCACTTGTAACATATAAGTATCAGGTATTGAAAAACTGTATTGGACTTTGATTTTCTGAGCAGGAATTTCCAGTCTTTTCCTAAATGCTTTTCCTTTAAAGTACTAGCAGACCACAATCATCAAAACCAGATGGTAATGTCTCTCTGCTCAGTTTCAGTTATCAATATCAAGTTTGAAAGATCCAAAACATTTTTGTAAAAAATTGACTATGCCTGTGATCAGGTCATATTCACCAAGGTTGACATGAGCCAAGGTCTATAAATACCTTTGAAATTAAAAAAAAAAAAAATCAAGGTCACTCAGACCAAGTTTTCCTCTTTAATTTTTTCAAGTCGAAAAATTATTTGTTCAAGAAATAATTTTGCGCATTTTACATACATGTGCAGCATGCTCATGTTCGCACGCGCGCGCGTGCACACACACACACACACACACACACACAGTGTTGTTAAGGCCGTCTAAATATTAGTCCAAGAGAAAAGCCAAACTTTCTGGTTTGGTCCTTTGAAAGTTGGTGACATTGAACGGATCAGCCCTTCACCTTCTGGACGGCTCTGTTGGCCACAGGGTGTCCTCATGACGGAGGTGTGCCGTCAGCAACCACGAGCAACGGTACTGCCACTCCGCACAGTCTTGAGGGAATGGAGCAAACCACAAGTTATAGCTCCACAGCTAGCACTAATGTGTTGGTAGAGATGGAACCATATTTTATGCTAGTATCCTTAAGAGAATCATGAAGCTTTTGGATTCCTTTGATACTCTTCCCTTGGGCATCCAAAATTCTAGCCATACATCATTTTCTCCAGCTATATTTAAATATTCTACATAAAAATCTTTCCTTTCCTCTTAAAGAATAGTATTAAAGGCAATGATATAAAAAAAAGTATAGATTTTTAAAACACACTTACAGCATTGATTTAAGCTTTTAAAATTCCCTACAGCTATAGATGTTCAAAGAGACAAGTAATCACATTTAAAAAAAAAAAAAACAAAACAACTTAAGGGGTGTCTAAGTGGTTCAGTCAGTTAAGCTCCGAACTTTTGGTTTTGGCTCAGGTCATGATCTCACAGTTCATGGGACTGAGTCCCCTACTGAGATCTGTGCTATCAGCACAGAACCTGCTTGGGACTCTCTCTGTCTGCCCCGCTTTCAAAATAAATAAGTTTTTTAAATAAAAAATTAAAAAAAATTAAAAAGCAACTTCATGAATTCACTTATTGCCATAGAGTTTATTAAAAAAACCAAGTAGGTGTTAATATTATAGTATAATATATGACAGCAGGTTGCAAAACTTAATACTACCTCTATATTAAATGTAAGCATCTATATTAAAAATGATTGAAACACTATTTAGAATTTTAATCTTAAAGATAGTTAAATGTTGTGTTAGGCATTAAATGTGCAATAGTACACAAACCAATCAGAAGTTCTGCCGTGATAGAACTTACAAACATACATTAAACAAATACATAAAAACCTAGACAAACAAGTAAATAAAAGGGTAATATGTACAATGAAGAAAACAAATGGTACAGTAAGACTTATTTAATTTTGTAGCTCATAAATGGTGTGATGGGTAATGTGCTGTGTCAACTTGAATGGGCCATGAGTGCCTAAATATTGGATTAAACATTATTCTGGGCATGTCTGTGAGGAAGTGTCTACATGAGATTATCATTTGAGTTGATTGGCTAAATGAATAAAGCAGATTGCTCTCCCTAATATGCATGGGCTTCATCCAGTCACTTGAAGGCCTAAATAGAAGAAAAAGTTTGTGTAAGAGAAAATTGGGACATGAGTTTTTTTTCCTGCCTTCGGACTCAAAATGGAACATTGGCTCTTTCTGGGTCTCGAGACTGCCGACTTTTACACCAGAACCACACCACTAGTTCTCCTAGGTTTCCAGCCTGCCAACAGCCAATCTTGAAACCTGTCAGCCTCCACAATTACATGAGCCAAGTCCTATTAACTTCTTTCTCTTCCTCTCTCTCACTTCCTCTATCCCATACATATGTATATTTATATAAATACATATATAAAAATACACACATCCTATTGGTTTTGTTTCTCTGGAGAACCTTGAGTAATACAAATGGTATCTCTCAGGATGTCTTATTTAATATGAGATATAGAAGATAAAAGGAATGAACAAAGTGGAGAAAATGAAAAGCATTTGCCAAATTCTTGAATTGAAAATAGCCCTATGTGGTCAAAATTTTAGTGCAAAACACTATTTTATGTATCTTGTTTTATAGTCAAAGTATAATTATGAAAGGTTTTTAAGAAAGGCTGTGACTTTGTTTATATTTTATATTTTAAAATTAATTTTATCCTTAAAAGTATATTTTTAAAAATTGGACCACTGAAACTAGTGATTGGAGAACAGAGTAAAGATGATGAGTGGGTTGAAAGTGAGATAACACAGAAAGGAGAGTGGCAGTAGAGATGGAGAGGAGTAAACAAAGTGTAGGGAGGTTTTGAGGATAAAATTTGCAAAACTAGCTTATGGCTGAGAAACATGAGAAAGAAGGTAATGTGAAGCATGATTCTTATGACAATGGCTTAAGCAGGTGAGTCGAAACAATTGGATGAGGAACAGATTTAGTAGAGGGATAACAATAGTGAAAATGGGGAAAGATTTACTTCCTAAACATAGTAATTCAAATGGTGATTTCTGAAAAAAAAAAGTTGCATTTATGGATCTGAAGCTCAGGAGAGACGTCTTCATCGGAGAGATATCTTTGGGATCTGTAGGCTTATAAATGGTATTAAAGGAATGGCAATGATTAAGATCACCTAAAGAATGAACACAGAGTCAGAAGAAGAGAGTACATAGGGCTGAGCTCTCAGTAACAATACAAAGTTTGAGAAGAGAATGAGCCCACAGAAAATACTAGGTGGTTAGTAAGCAACCTCAGGAGAGAATGGTGTACCAGAAGTCAAATGAAAAAGAAGTGTTATGGAGAGTGGAGGTGGCAGGAGCCATGATAAGAGTGTTATCAGTTCATAGGAACAGTTAAGAGCAGAATATTAAAATTTGGCAGATGGGGATGGTTGAGGGATAGGGAAAACCCATAAAGAAGTATTACCGTATCTAGTAGAGTGAAAGATCACCCTAGTAAATAATTTTCTCAAGACTAATAAGTTCACATTATAATCAAATAACAGATTCAAAGAAGACCTGAAAATAGAAGAATTCTATACAGAATCTCAGGGATTGCCACCTTTTCTGAAATAGTGCATCAACTCTATATATACCATTTCACTGAGGGCATTATTATGTTAGAAATATATTTTAATAAGTAGGTTTTTTTTTCTGTAAGGTTAAATTCTTGTTTACTGCAAAGGAACAATGTGCCAAGATTCCTAAAATACTTCACTGAAAATCTCACTCAAAGAAAGTTCTTAATCATGATAGAGTAACTAGGACTGTTGTCCCTCTGTTATAAACAGTGAGAATATTGGAAAGAACATGTATAACAATTATTCAGACACTGAGATAGGAAGAAATATAGCACTGTCATGCCTGAAAGAAAGGTAAACAAACAAAGCAAACTCCCCATGCTTTCCTTGGCTCTCTGCTTAGAGGTATATCTGTATTGTGGTATAAAGAGAAGGCTCTCAAGCAGAGCACAGGTGTATTGCTAGCTTGAGGAGACAAAGATAGAAGTCCAGGGAACCTGAGACAATGGCAATTTGAGGGGCACAGTATTGGGAAAGAAAGAAGAAATCCATGGAAGAGCTCAAGACCTCTCCTTAAGGGTTCTCTTAAGCCTTTGGCTGAATACTAAGCCATACATACTTAATGTGAAGGTCAGTGGGTCTGGGCAAAGTATGACCAGGGATTTGACTCATTCCCAGATGTTACTCATGAGACATTTATGTACAAATTTCCATAGTGTAAAGATTTCTTCAACATTTGAAAAGTCTGTAGAGATCACAGAATAGTCATTCTTGAGTAGGAAGTCTAAACCAACATTAAAGTAGCCCTCACTAAGCTTAAAAACAGAACTTGAAAAGATCAAGATGTCTGCCAGTAACTAAACTGCCCACCACAACAAAATGCAACACTCCTAAAAAGAAGACAAGAGAATCCATATACTCACCAATGTAGTACTGATGATGTCTATGATCTAAGAAAAAGATTTCTAGATCAGGGGTGGGGATAAAACAACAGGAGAATACAATCCACATCCAGGAGAAAAATCAGTAGAAAGAAACAGACTCAGAAATGACAGACCTGATAGAATTAGCAGATGAAGACTTTAAAAATATAATCTGAAGTGAAAATTTAACTGATGGGCATTAACAATAGAATAGACACTCAAAAGAAAATGTCAGTGAGCTTTAACACACAGAAGATACTATTCAAATTAAAGCACAAACTAAAACATTAAAATGAAATTAATAGAGCCTCAGTAACCTGTGGAAAAATATCAAGTCTACCATCCATGTAATGGTAATTTTGAAAAATGGAGCAGAGCAGGAGAAGAGAACACTTTTTGAGAAGTAGTTGAAAATTTTCCAAATAGAAACTATAAACCTACAGTTTATAAATCCATAACAATTTTAAAAAGCTCAATAAGCCTTAAACAGAATAAAAAGAAGACTACATCTAGGCATCTTACAATTAAACTGCTGAAAAAAGTCATAGAAAAACAAGCACATCTTGTGGAAAGGAATAAAGATAAGAATGACTGCAGACATCTTGAATTAAACTGTGCAAGCCAGAAGATCTTTAAAGTGCTGAAAGAATGAGGAAAAAATGTCATTCTGGAAATGTCCTTGTAAAATGCAAGCAAAATCAGGCCAAAAAAAGCTATGAAACTGTAGCCAGCAGACCTGCTCTACAGGAAATGTTAAAGGGAGTGCTTTCAGTAAAAGGAAAATGATAACAGATGGAAACTTATATCTATAGCAAGAAATGTAAAGAGCTAGAAATAGTAAATATATGATTAAGCATTAAATAATTTTATCTTTCTTATTTTTAAAAAAATATAATCAACTAATTAACATAAAAGACAATGAGTATTTATGGTGTTTATAACATGTATAAATAAAATATATGACAAAATAGAAAAAATAGATAATTATTCAAAAGAAGGAAGAGAATTATGAAATAGAGAAAAAATAATTGGACAAATAGAAAACAAATAGCAAGGTGACAGATTTAAATGAAACTCTATCAATAATTACACTGGATGTAAATAATCTAAACACCACAGTGAAAGGCAGGGGTTATCAGACTGGATTTTTTTTAAAGAGCAAGACTTAGCTATATTCTCTCTAGAAGAAACACACTTTAAATATACAGACACAGGTCATAAGTAAAATGATTGAAAATATATACCATGCTCACAATAATCTAAAGGAATTTGGAGTAGCTACATTAGTACCTAACAAAGTATATTTGAGAACAAAAATGTCTATAAGGGAAGAATATTTTGTAATGATAAAGAAGATATAACAATTTTTCAAATATGCATCCACGAAACAATAGAGGTTCAAAATAGATGAAGAAATAGCAAAAATCCTTTTGAAGTAATTGATAGAATAAGTAGACAAAATCAGCAAGGATTCATTGTCATAAATAACACTACCAACAAACTTGACGTAACTATCACTTACAGAACATTCCCCTCAACTTCAGCAAAATGCACAGATCACTATCAAGGGCACATAGACATTTACAAACTATGTGTTGATCAATAAAACAAATGTCAATAAATCTGAAAGGACAATAATCATATAGAATGTTTGTTAACAACAGTGGAATTAAATTAAAATTAATAATAAAATGTATTTTAAAATTCCAAATTATTTGAAAATAAACACAATTTTAAATAATCCATGGATTAAAGAAGATATCATAAGGGATATTAGAAAATATTTGGAACTGAATTGAGATGAAATTACAGCACATTAAAATTTGTAGGTTACCTCTGGAAAACAGTATGGAGGTTCCTCAAAAAATTAACACTAGAACTCCCCTATGACCCAGAAGTAGCACTGCTAGCAATTTACCCAAGGGATACAGGAGTGGCTGATGCATAGGGGCACATGTACCCCAATGTTCATAGCAGCATATGAATAGCTGCTCAACAATAGCCAAAACATGGAAAGAACCTAAGTGTCCATCAACAGACGAATGGATCAAGAAGATGTGGTATATTTATACAATGGAATACTACATGGCAATGAGAAAGAATGAAATCTGGCCTTGTGTAGAAACGTGGATGGAACTAGAGGGTGTTATGCTGAGTGAAATAAGTCAGGCAGAGAAGGACAGATACTATACGTTTGCACATATAGGTGGATTAGGAGGAAGCTAACGGAGGACCATGGGGGAGAAGAAGGGGAAAAATAGTTGGGGAGAGGGAGGGAGGCAAACCATGAGAGATTCTTGAATGCTGAGAACAAACTGAGGGATGATGGAGGTGGGGGAGAGAGGAAGGGGTGTGATGGGCATGGGAAAGGGCACTTTTTGTGATGAGCACTGGGTATTATATGGAAACCAACTTGATAATAAACTATTGAAGAAAAAAATAAATAAATTTTAAAAAATTTGTGGGTTAAAGCTAAAATGATGCTTAGAGAGAAATTTATAATTTTAAATACTTACATCAGAAAATTATAGATGTCTAAAATCAATGATCCTTATGCTTTCCACCTTAAACTAGAAAAAGCAGTGCAAATTACATTCAATGTTAGAAGAAGGAAGGAAATAATAGAATGTAAACCAAGAAACAGATAATAAACATCTACAAAAATTAATAAAACCAAAACCTGGTTCTTTGAAAATATTAATAAAATTCATAAAATTATAGTTAAGATTAATAAAAAAAAGATAGAAAAGGCAAATCAAGAACGAAAAGGCAACATCTCTACAAAACCTATCAATCTTTAAAAAATTCCTTATTATAAATAAGGAATTATTAAAACAAATATATGCCACAGAATTTGTAACCTTACATAAAAAGCTTTGAAAAAGACATTCTTTGAAAAAGACAAATTACCAAAACTGACCAAAGAGGAAATAAAAACTTGAATAGCCCTATGGCTATTAAAACTATAACAGGGACATCTGAGGTGGCTTAGTTGAGCATCTGATTTCAGCTCAGATTATGATCTCACAGTTTATGGGTTTGAGCTCCATGTTGGGCTTTGTGGTGACAGCGCGGAGCCTGCTTCAGGTTCCCTCTCTCTCTGCCCCTCCCTTGCTCGTGCTCTCTCTCTCTCAAAAATAAATAAACATTTAAAAAAACCTATAATGAAAAACTTCCTCTCATCAAGTTATAAAATAAATAATTCATAGGGATGTAATTTACAGACAGCATGGTTACTATAGTTAATAATACTATATTTCAATTTGAAAGTTGCTAAGAGAGTAGATCTTAAAAGTTCTCATCATAAGAAAAAAATTCTGTTGTTATGTATAGTGATAGATGTTCACTATACTTATTGTGGTGATCATTTCACAATACATACAAATATTGAATCATTATGTTGTACATCCAAAACTAATACAATGTATTGTCAATTTTACCTCAATTAAAAAATTCTTTTTTTTAATTTCCCTTAAAGAGTTCTAAAGGCTCAGATGACTTAATTGGTGAATTGTTTCAAATATTTAGTGAAGAAATAATGCCAATCTTATGCAAATTATTTTAGAAAGTAGAGGAGGGAGGAACATTTCTTAATTCAGTTGATCAAAATTGGTAACAAAAATAAATTGATACCAAAACCAGACTGAGTTTACAAGAAAATCACATACTAACGTTCCTCATGAAATTAGATGCAGAAACACATAAGAAAATATTGGCAAATCAAATCCAACAATAGATAAAAAGATAACACATCATAACAGAGAACAGTTTATTCCAGAAATGCAAGGTTGGATGAATCTATAAAAGGCCACAGTAAATTCACTATATTAACAGATAAAAAGAAAAAAGCATATTCTTGCCTCAATTTATATATAAAAAAACATTGATAAAGTTCCATACCTATTCATGATAAAAAAAAATCCTAGCAAAGTGGCAATAAAAGGAAAATTTTAACTTAATGAAATCCATCTATGAAATGCCTACATTCAATATTATACTTAATGATAAAAGGCCAAATGCTTTTCCCCTTAAATCAAAAGAAAAGAGAAGATTATCTGCTATTCACACTTCTATTAGTGTTGAACTGAAGATCATGGAAGCTAGTGAAACAAGGTATGAAAAACACTAAAGGACGTAGACACTGGAATTAAAGAAGCAAAGGTGTCTAAATAAGTCATTTATATCTATTTCTTTCTTCTCTTTTACATTCAGGTTCAAAGCTGTCTGTGAAAGAATAAACTCCCTGGGATCTTCAGATTGGATGGAACTACTCTCAAATCTATTAAAATCCAGCTCCAGATGTCTGGTGAAATGCAAAAAATGATGATATATTATTTTCATTCATGAAGGCATACTCTGCTGCAATGTTTCTTTACAATCCAACTCATCAAGAGGAGGAGTCTACTTCGCCCTTTTAATCTGTCCTCATTAGTTGCTTTGGTCGATAGAAAGCAATAAAAGTGAACCGAGTCAGGTCAAGCTTAGAACTCAAAAGATCTTGTTTCTACTCTTGCTTTTGGAAGCTTGCCATGACATGAGAAAAAGCCTGAGCTATCCTGCCAGATGACAAGTGACCATTTGGAAGAGAGCCAGTATTCACTAACTTACAGCTAGCACAAAGCCAATTCCAGACACCTGAAGATAATCTCAGTGAGATGAGTTGAGTCCAGCCTATAGCAGCAGACTGTCAGCAGTACCCAGACCAAAATGCTCACCCGAAAATCATTAAAGCATTAAAATAATAATTGTTTTATCTTATTTTTTTAAATTTTTAAAATGTTTTTTATTTATTTCTGAGAGAGAGAGAGAGCAGGGGAGGGTCAAAGAGAGAGGGAGATACAGAATCTGAAACAGGCTCCAGGCTCTGAGCTAGCTGTCAGCACAGAGCCCGACACGGGGCTAGAACCCAGGAACCATGAGATCATGACCTGAGTTTAAGTTGGACGCTTAACCAACTGAGCCACTCAGGCACCCCAATGATAATTGTTTTAAACCATTAAATTTTGAAATCATTTGTCATACACCCAATGCTATCTGATAAAAGCATTCATTGTGATTTGCTCACAAAATTGCTTCTTTTTATTTTTTCACTTTCTAGGATCATCTCCCCAAAGTTGATCCCATGTTCATTTCTCCCCCTTCCTCTCCTGTGTACAAGTGGAATGTTCTATGACATATAACATATAAGAACTCTCTCCAGATTTCAACTTCTTTCACAACCTTTTCCGGCTAAATGGCATGTGCGTGTGCGTGCGTGCGTGCATGTGTGTGTGTGTGTGTGTAAGGAGAAGGGGGTGGGGATTGAACTAAAAAAGGAAGGACTGAAATGAAATTAAATACTTTAAGAAGTATTTAATTGGAAATACAAACAGTTACCTTTATCTTCAACTTGACCTATACGTTTCACTTACCATGTTTTAAAAGCACAGCATTTTCCTTTTTTTTTTTAATGTTTATTTTTGAGAGGGAGACAGAGTGTGAGCAGGGGAGGGGCAGAGAGAAACAGAGACACAGGATCCAAAGCAGGCTCCAGGCTCCAAGCTGTCAGCACAGAGCCCCATGCAGGGCTCGAACCCATGAACTGTGAGATCATGACCTGAACCCAAGTCAGACACTTAACTGACTGTGCCACCCAGTGCCCCACATTTCACTTATTTTTGATGCAGTACATATGGCTAGCAATATATAAAGAAGGGACATAAATAGTTAAATAATTGATATATTTTGTCATTTTAGTGTGTATTTCCAAGGAAAGTAAAATTAAAAAATAATCTTTAGAATAGTTCAGTCATTATGGATTAATTTATATGAGCCTTATTTGGAATCATGTCTCCTGACAGTAGTTGTAAGTGCCAAATATTTGTGTTGAAATCTCTAATCTATAGCTCATCAATTTACACACTCAACAGACATTTCTTTATGACCTACTATGTGCCAGGCCCTATACTAGACTGACATTGTAACAATGGAGAAGCAAATACCCCATTGAAACATCACAAAGCACTGGTTTTTAGAGATTATCACTGGGGTCAATTGCACTTTTGTTAGTAAAGCACTGAAGCTTTTCATTTATATTGTTTTAAAGATCTCCATATTAGAGATGCACCCTCCATCATTTATATTTTATGTACTATTTTAAGTAGAAGAGAAAGGAGTGAGGTTATAGCCCCTAGATCTAATTCTAGGTGTACCCATGAAATATCACACATGTGAAGTGCAACAGAAATAAAATCAAGAACTGCTGTAAGGAAACGATACATATATGAATAAACTTGTGAACAGGGTGACAGAGTCTGGGAGCATCTTGGTGGGAAGGCCATAGTGAAGGCTTTATATAAGGATAACTCTTGATGTGGGAGGCAAATGGATGTTTCTATTCAAGACAAGATGCCAAAAAAAGGAGGGGGTATTGTAGGCATAGGGAACAATATTATCAAAGTTGTACAATGAAGGAAACAGAGGATGGCATGGATATTAGTATGGCATGGGGCATGGTGTAGAGAGAATAAGGAGAGGGATTAGCAACAAAAAAGGTAAGAGGTCAGAGAGACTGGCTGAGGTCAGATCATGGAGAACTCAGCATGATGTGCAATGCCGAGTTTAGACTTCTTTCTGTAAATGATAGAGAAATTACTGAAGCATTCTGAACAAGTAAACAGAATTAAGTTTGCATTTTGGAAAGATTTCTCTGGAGGTATTTTGGACAGTAAATGGATGCATGGAGACAAGTGAGGTACAGTGAAAAATAAAAACAACTATTATAATAGAACCGTAAGGCCAGCTCAGTGATAGGGAAGGAGGGGAATGTCTGTTGATCATTAGGACTTGGTCATGTTGGAGTGTGGCTGGGGACAGAAGAGGAGGAGGCCTAGATGACTCAGCTTTTGGAGCTGGAGCTTTAACTAGGTGAAGAGTAATGTTAAACACAATATGAAATGGGCCAACACATTTTCTAGTGATTTCAGAAGACTGATGGGGCTAGCAGACAATGGTATTGCTGATCATCGAAATGAGTATGGAAGAGGTGGTTTTCTGGGATATCTAAGAACAGTGTTTCACAGGTATCTGTGTCCCCAGTTCTGCCCACCAACTACCAAAGTGTCTCATACACATTCATGCTAATGCTAAGGGATAATGGGCTAATAACCTTTTTTCTCACTCAGATGAAACAATTTTGGCATTATTAACCAGAATTCAATTTGTAGCTTACCCCCAACCACTCAAGAAGTTCTTTTATATTTTCATTATTCTGGAATTAATTACTACATGCTTTTAAGCCAGTTTCTGGACCTCACGTTTCTGAGCATGTAGATGGTTCCTACACTCCCTGTTGGGTTCCTTTAACAAGAAAATCTGTACTGCATTGGACAACGACAAGAGATCTCATTATCCAAAGAGTCTTAGAAGAGTGAATCAGTACGCCTATTAGAATAGAATGGATATTCCATTTCATCAAAACTATTTGTGAAGCGTGGTCAGTTGGAGACGTCCCCTTTAGGGATATCACCTCCATTCTCCAAGCATTTTGACACTAAGGTATCTTTTTCTTTTAGTGCCAAATATGAAATTTACTAATAAGATAATCTGAAAGAAGAGATCAAATAACAAAGAGTACCTATTTACTATTCATTTTTTCTATAAAATTAAAAAAATATTTTCCTTTCCTAAATCTAATTTTCAGCCTGCCAAAGGACTGAAAAGTAACCTATTTTTCTTAAGAAAAAGACCAAGGCAAAAGCCTGAGGACATTTTTGAACATTTAGTTATGTTGTTCTTGACTTTAAGGTTATCTTCTCAGAAGTAATGTAGGTTAAAAGGAAAGTAGTGTAACTGATTTTTTTTTTTTATGCGAATGCTCAAGGGAATGAGTTTGGCATTACTGCCTCTACGACCATCAGGATATCATTTCCCTTCCTCTGTCCATGCAGTTGTATATTCAAGAAAGCCAGAACCTCGTTTATTGGTTTTGCTTCTTCTCCCCATGAGACTTGCCAATGTTCTCAATTTAAATCTAAGGCATAAGTGCAAAGGGCTGACTTTGGCTTAACTATAAAGTCACATATTCACAAATCTGTAAGGAAAATGTTGCAGTGATTCTGATATCCCACAAACTATTTGGATTCAGTTGATAGTTCTACTTTATTCAAATACATTGCATGTCTTAAATTCCTATTATGCATGTTTGTGAATGGGAATTGAAGAATTTGTGGCAACAATAAGTATATGGAAAATCTGGGTAGCTCTGAATTAGCCTCTTTTGGTGTTATTAGTCTCTTTTTTGGTGTTATTTTCATGAGGATGAGTTAGGTCTGCTATGGATATATAATCCTGAACACTGAATTCAATGATGGACTTGTAAGTAATAAAATTTCAGCTCACTTTCATCCTCAACTGATGGTCTCTCTAGAAGGTGGTTAGGGACCATATTTCTGTAGGGGTTTGGCCTTCCAAATATGTTGGCAGTTCTTGGCCTCCATTCAGCTTCTGGCTGGTATGGAATTTGTTTTTCTTTGAAGGTTACTCCAAGACTTGAGCAGAATGATTTGTATCTGGGTCTGTTTTGCTTCTCAGGTGGTATCATACTCCCTTGCAGAGACCTTGCCAGGAATAACCTCTCTTGGAAGGGAAGGGGAAAGGAGGGAGGGAAAGAGGGATAAGGAAGAAGCAGAGCATATCAGACTGACTTTATATTTTAGAGTTTTGAGAAAGAAAGCAGAACTTACTGTGGAATTCATTTAAATAAATATTCCATTGCCTAGATAATCATACTCAAGTGTTTTGGTGCAAGATGGGAAAGATATAGCTTGATGGTTATTCATAGATGGTTACAAGTTCAATATTAGCTCACAGTGCAATTTTATGCATGAAAAGACCATATTAGGTTGTGCTGATGGAAATGCAGTGCCTGAATCATAGAATACAGTGGTCCCTCTGGATGCTCTCACTGCTTTGTGTCCCTCACGCTGCTTTGAGGGATTGCATTCTATCCAGGTTATCACAGTCTTATCTCAAAATGGCCACCAAATAGCCCTAGCACAGAAGACCGTATTCGAGGAAGAGTAAAAGAAAGTCTACATGTTTATTTCCGACTCAACAAGTAACAGACTGTATTTCTGAAAGTACGTTTGACTAATACCTGAGTCAGAATCACTTGGGGGTGTTTTTAAAAAAATGCTGATTTCTTGGCTGTACCTGTAAATTACAGAATCAGAGTCCTGGAGCTAGTTAGGGAGTGATATGTGCTTCCTAAAGAAGTTTCTCAAATGATGTCTCTGCACACAACCATTTGAGAACCGCTGGAATGGAGAGTCTGAGTCCAATCTTCCAGGGATCAATGGACTATCATAAGGGGGTGATGCATATAATATTGATCCACAGATGGAACTAAAACCACAAGGAGGTAGATTTCAGTAAAGCTAATCTTTTGAAATCATAAGCACTTTTTCATCAGAGACAGTTTTATTTTCTTCTCCAGACCTTCATTTCTTAACAAAGTGCATCCACTTTATAGTGCCAAGTAAATAGTTGTGGAATGGGTGAATGACTAACTCTCTAATCAGGATGATCATATATTCTGATTTGATAAAACAGTTCTTGGTTTACCTGTTAAGACAGTCCTTTCCAGTTCAGCATTTGTCTTGGATTTCTCTCTCTTTTTTACATTTTAATTCCAATATAATTAACATACAATGTTATATTAGTCGCAGGAATACGATATGGTAATTCAACAATGCCACCCATCACCCAGAACTGGATTTCTCATTTTTGAAAAATGTTTATTTATTTTGGAAGCAGGCTCTATGCTGACAGGAGACGTGGGGCTCAAACTCACACACTGCAAAATAGGATCCTCAACCGAGTCACCCAAGTGCCCCACTTTTATTTTTTTAAAGCAAAGGTATCATTATTATTCCTAGTTGAATTAAAATAAGATAATATGGTTGAACCTACTACCACTTTGTATTTCCAGCTTCTGCCATTGTCTCATCCACTACTTGTGAGGTAAATACAAGCAAACAGAATTCTCACTTTTAAAATGTGGTTAAATCTGAAAGGTAACCAAGAATGACTCTATTCCTTCCATCCTTTTCCAATACCTCCCTTTATAAAACAGCATGAAGAAAGCTGACTGGTAAAATAAGTACCTTGGGACCCCAACAACCGAGGGCAGCTAACTGGGTCCAGCCTCAGATGGTACAGAGATAAGCAGTGTATGTTGCTATCGTTATTGCTAACATTCCATGCCTTCACTCATGCTTGGCTTGGAAGGTGTGCAAAGGTACCACGACACCAGTTAGCAAGTGCAGAGGAGAAAGTAGAAAATTATAAGTTAGGTGTTCATAACTATATGCAAGAAACAAAGGCCACACTTCTCTGCTAAAGAATATGAAACAAATAATTGGAACAGTCTTATTCCAGTGTTTTTTTTTTTTAAAAACACTTGTACAGTGTTGATCTTCAATTATTTAGTTATTTTACCATTTAATTCTATTTCATTTTGTAATAAACTCTTTCAGCAACTATATGCTAAAAAAAATGAAAGTATATGTTTTTTACAATGTTTATTTATTTTTGAGAGAGAGAAAGAGGCCAAATGGAGGAGAGGCAGAGTGAGAGGGAGACATAGAATCTGAAGCAGGCTCCCGGCTCTGAGCTGTCAGCACAGAGCCTGATGTGGGGCTCAAACCCACAAACCACGAGATCATGACCTGAACTAAAGTCAGGTGCTCAATCAACTGAGCCACCCAGGGTCCCTATAAAACTATAGGTTTAATTAAAATTTAAGTTCTGAATTTCTATTTCACAAAATTTGTTGGCAGTCAGCATCCACAGAAGGGTCATAGTGATGTTCTGGGTCATACGAGATCCAAAAAACACACATCTGCTGACAATGCATCAATGTCTCATTATGTTGAACTGTATAAAATTGCTATTTTGTAGGTCCAAAGCAAAAAGTTTTAGTAATGCCATATAATTCAACTCGAATACTTCCTCACTGACTAGTTATTTTAAGATGATAATTTATCATAACTAGTGGCCGAAAGTGCATTTTTATATTATTCTCTGAAACCTAACTTTTCATTTAATCAAATGACTGTTTTTATACAAGAATTTCACTCATTTTCCATTCTAAGAGTGGTGGGGTTTTGTTTTTTATGCATTACCAAAAGTTAGTGTTGACTTCATTAGCAATAAAAGAATGTGCAAACATTGAAATGATACCAATTTCGTACCAGCAATCATCAGATGCTTCAACTGAAAAATCAGTCAAGTGGCTTTTAACTTGAAGCATCCAATTCACAAGTGGCAAAGCACATTGGTAACAGGGATATACATTTCAGAGGAGCAGATGATTTTGGTAAAATACATTTTATTTCCAAATTAAGAAACCAGTGAAGCAGAAGTACCCTTAGAATTGATTTTGCCATGCAAATAATTCATGATCACATCCAAACCAGCTGGGAAAGTCTATAATAGGATAATCTCTAGTTGCTCAAATGAACTTTCACATACACATAGAGTAATAACACTACAAACATGTTGTGATGAGGCCTATGATGGATAAAAGAAACTCATTTTACAGGGTACCAGACACATTTTCTCTTTTCTGCCCATTATTAATTTAGCACTAGAAATGTCAAGCTTCTGGGGAACCTGGATGGCTCAGTGGGTTGAGCATCCGACATGGGCTCAGGTCATGATCTCACAGTTCGGTGCATGAGTTCCAGCCCTGTGTTGGGCTCTGGGCTGACAGCTGGCAGCCTGGAGCCTTCTTGGATCTTTTGTCTTACTCTCTCTGCCCCTCCCCCACTAGCTCGTGTGTGCGTGTGTGTGCACGCGCTCTCTCTCTCTCTCTCTCTCTCTCAAAGATAAAATAAACATTAAAAAAATAAGAAGAAAAAAGAAATGTCAAGCTTCTAAAGAACTTCTTTGTAAACTGCCTAATGCCATCCTTCATGTCAGGGGAGTTTTTGTAAATAACTCTTCTAAATTTTGGTTACAGCTTTTTTAATCAATAAATATATGTAATCAAAGTATTTAGCAAAATAACATTTTTCTTTTTTTGTTTCAAGTTTTTATTTAAATTCTAGTTAGTCAACATATAGTGTAATATTAGTATGAGTAGAGTTTAGTGATTCATCCTTTGCATATATCACCCAGGGTTCATTCCAATAAGTACCCTCCTTGATGCCCATCATCCATTTACCCTTCCCCCCATCAACTTTTAGTTGGTTCTCCGTTTTCAAGAGTCTCTTATGGTTTGCTTCCCTCTCTCTTTTTATCTTATTTTTCCTTTCCTTCCCCTATGATCTTCTGTTAAATTTCTCAAATTTCACATATCAGTGAAATCATATGATATTTGTCTTTCTCTGACTGACTTATTTCACTTAGCATAATACCCTCCAGTTCCATCCATGTTTCTGCAAATGGCAAGATTTCATTCTTCTTCAACACAGAGTAGTATTCTAGTGTGTGTGTGTGTGTGTGTGTGTGTGTACACCACATCTGCTTTATCCATTTGTCAGTTGTTGGACATTTGGGCTCTTTCCATAACTTGGCTATTGTTTATAGCACTACCATAAACATTGGGTGCATGTGCCCCTTCGAATCAGCATCTTTGTATCCTTTGGATAAATTCCTGGTAGTACAATTGCTGGGTTGTAGTGTAGTTCTATTTTTAATTTTTTGAGAAACCTCCACACTGTTTTTCCAGAGTGGCTGCACCAGTTTACGTTCCCTCCAAGAGTGCAGTAGGGTTCCCCTTTCTCCACATCCTCACCAATATCTGTTGTTTCCTGTAATGTTAGCCATTCTGACTGGTGTGAGGTGGTATCTCATTGTGGTTTTGATTTGTATTTCCCTGATGATGAGCAATAGACTATATGATTTTTTAAATGTTCAGATAATCAATATGAGGATAGATTTTAAATCATGTATTAATTTACAGATGTTTTGTTTTTAAGAGAAAGCATTTTACTGTTTTTATTCCACCAATTTGCTAAGACCAGTTTTTCAATTAATAAATATTTCAACAATTACATAATTGAATTAGTTTTAGTGCTTCCCTCCTTTTACTTTTAAATGTATCACAGTTTAGATTAATTGTATGGTTATCCTCCTTGTTTAAATGTTTTTTATTTATTTTTGAGAGAAAGAGAGACAGAGAGAGTGTGGGAGGGGCAGGGGCAGAGAGAGGGAGACACAGAATCTGAAGCAGGCTCCAGGCTCTGAGCTGTCAGCACAGAGTCTGACGTGGGGCTTGAACTCACAAACAGATCATGACCTGAGCTGAAATCGGATGCTTAACTGACTGAGCCACCTGGCACCCCGGACATCCTACTTTCAATGGCTAGTGAGAGCTGGATTAGACTGCCTTAGAAAGAAAGTCGTAGGTGTCATGCCCCTCCCCCAACTTTGAGAACAGGATACAATGAGCCTGGGAAAAATGCTCCAGATGGCACATGTGAGTCCGGAGAAAAGTCACTGGTCTTCAACCTTTCATATCAAGTCTGTATAATCACTTTTTAAGTTAAGATGAGATTTGTGCAGAAGAGAGAAGCAAAGCCTTCTTTTATTAATCATTATCCATCAAGTAAGTAAAGTGAAGGAAGGAACAGAGGGAGGGAGGAAAGGGGAAGGTAGGAGAAAGAGACAATGGGAGGAAGAGAGACAGAGAAAGGAAACAGGAAGGACAAGATGATCTAAGAATCAAGATGCCTTTTTCCTATTGGATGTAATGCTGAAGGATTACTTCTTTTTGAACCATATAGTTCAAGTGAGCTCTTTACAGCCTGTCTGGTTTGTTGTTTTTGGTTTTGTTTTGAAAGAGAGAGGGAGACCACTGGGGAGGTACAGAGAGAGAGAAAGAGAGAAAGAGAGAGAGAGAGGGAAAGGGGGAGTGAGAATCTTAAGCAGGCTCCACGTCCAGCACAGAGCCAGACCTGGGGCTCCATCTCATGACCATGACCATAAGATCATGACCTAAGCTTATCTCACAACCCTGAGATCATGACCTGAGCCAAGATCAAGAATCCAGCACTCAACTGACCGAGCCACCCAGGTGCTCCACAACCTCGTCTGTTTTTATGCGATGAATCTTATGTCAAGACATGGGCAAAGCCCCCAGCACAATACCCACAGAACATAGTTGAAACAGATGCTGGTGCGGAGGAAGAAAGCAGAATAGGAGAAGCACTCATGGTCTTCTCTTATTCTTCCTGTGAAGGCTTCCTGATGCCACCCTAGCTACTGGGGTAGGATAGTTCAGAGCGTAGTGTGTGGAGCCAGACCGACTTTGAATCCAAGCACAGCTCCACACCTCACAGCCTAGGTAATCCTGAGTTAGTGTCCTCAACATGTCTAAGCCTGTGTCTTCATTTGTAAAGTGAAGATAATATTTTCTACTTAATTATGCTTTGAGAAGGATTAAATAAGAGAATGTACAACTGGTGTTTACTGCCTGATAATATTGAGTAAGCGCTCATTAAATTGCAGCTATTATTACTTATTATTAGCATTATTGTTATTAACATGATTATCACTATTATCATTTTATGACTAGGTAGCATTCTAGTTTTCCTCTCTGCCCTTCAGAACTTCAGTATTAAGATTATTGCTTCATTCTTTCATTCAACAAAGGTTTATTAAATTCCTACCAAATGCAGGTACTGAGATTATTAACACTGAAAGGTGAACAGGTATGTTGCAAAATCTCATGTCTAGATGACGAAACTAGACATTTTGCCTCTTGGGAACAGTGTTAGCTCAAAAGTGGTATAACTGAATCTCTACTGCCTGTGCTTTATTATTATATGATCTAAATCAAGAAAGAGTTGTGCTTGGGACAATTTACTATCTAAGCAGATAAGACTTTTTTCAGCAATGATGTATGCATATGTGTGTGTTCTCTGTGTGTGTGTGTGTGTCACTTGGACCTTCCTAAGGATTAGAAAGACAATTCAGTGTTGCCAAAATTCAGTGGTACACTACGGTGGCTATGGTGGTGTATGGTTTGGGGCAAATGGGGCTCAGCTGTAGGCTTTGCTGTACCTCAATTATTTTGACTCTGAGCTGTCTGTAGGCCCCTGAGAAAGCAGAGATATTTGTGCCCCCATATAGGTCTTTTTATAAGTTACTTTTTTTTGTTCCAACCATCTGTCTCCAACCAGCTGCAAGCAGCCTTATCTCCCAACTTGGCCTGCATGTGATCTCCTCTAGGAAGTCCCACTGGTACACAGGCCCTGAAGTGGGTCGTTCCTCTGTAATTACACAGGAAATACTTTTTGTTCTTCACTGATACATGCTTGTATCTTTCCAGTAGTCATAAATCTCTTAGGAGTAGAAACAATTTCTTATTGATCTTATATCTCTAGCACAGCACAATGCCTAGAACATAAATGGAAATCTAAAAACAGCTTGCTGAATAGGTGGGTGAATGAGTGTATGAATGAAAGTGATGACATATGCAGGATTAATTATTCTACCCTGAAACAAAGTCTTCAGTAGTGACTTCTAATTCTTTTTATTTCACAATCTTGATTCCCTTGCCCTAGCTAAACTCTCAGAAGAACTGTCCTCTACCTACTTCTACTAACCAATATCTGAACATTCAACTAAATGTTTCAGAAACTAAATACCATCTTCCCCAGCTACTTCTGACAACTGCTACCAGACATTCTCACTCAGCTACAAACTATACAGATTTGTCATCACTTTCAATTTCCTATTTCTTTCTCTATCACTTCCAAACACAATGACAATCCTAATTCTCTTTTCCTTCCCCCAACCCTCCAAGAGCACAATGCTTCCACCCATCTTGACCCCATCTCTTCTCAGCTGCTGATAACCCTGGCCTCAAACGTGCTCCTCTTATACTCTTCATTAATCTATTTCTTCTCAGGATGTTTCTCAGCTTTGTTCATGGGAGTTGGCTTTTACTTTTCACAAAAAGTCATCACTGAATTTCATCTGCCCTTTCACCCATATCAAATGCACGTTCTCTTGTTATTAATCTCTTGTCCCTTTTCCCTTCCTCAGGCTCTTTTCAGGCCACATTTGGACATGCACAGGTCATGCTTATCTTCACAAAGTTATCGCAGAATTCCACACAGTTCTCTAACTGTCACTCAAGATTCTCCTACTGTTCATCATATCTAAACCCATAGGGCAATTCCTTACTCCCTTCCAATCTGAGACTTAATTGCAATAGTATCAAGAAATTAACAAGTCAGGTTTAGAGTCAAAGCCAAGGTCAACTAATTCTCTCTAGATTTTGTTTATTGGTCTTGCCCACTCTCTTTCTTCAGCAGTAAAGACTTGATCCTGACAGTTTTTGTGCTTGTTCACTTCCTGTATCTAATCAGTTATTGGTTCAACACCATCTTGCTGGTTCCTTTAGAACCAAACACCATTTATAACCAGTACTCTAAGCATTGGGAAATATTCAACTTGATATAAAAGGTACTGAGCACCTAGTGCAATGCCTAGCACAAACAGTTCTTTAAATACCAATTCTCTACATTTACCTCTTCTCTTTGCCCACAACAACACCATGAGATTTTATTTCACAGGCAGAAACTGAGTGGCAAAAGACCAATTAAATTTTACTAGCTTTCATGGCTAATCTGTGACTACATCAGAACCAGGAACCAGGTCTTCCATCTCCAGGTACAGGTGTAGTGATTGTCCCTTTGACTTTTCTGCTACTACACTATACTTGACACCAACGAAACTAAATTTCATTTCTGCAAGCTCCAAAGAGACTTCCAGATTTAGCAAGTATTTGAAACACGGAGATTACTAACCAGAGAGCAGGGTTGACAAATATGCCCCACCTTAAACCAAACTAATAGATGCAAAGACAGAACAAATTTGAAAAACAGGAAAGCATGAATTACTTACATTGCAAAAAGAGACTTATTTCACAAAGGAGGACCTACTGATAAAAGTACCTCTACAATGTGCAGTGGCTTGTTATTAAAAATCTTATGTAAATTATATAATTTGTATAATTACATATACATATATGTCATATAAATACCCTCATTTAAAATAACATTTAATCTTCAAAGATTAATTTACATAAAAACTTTCAAAACCATCATTGAACTCTGAGGTGTATGGTGACATCTTGTAAATAGGTGCTACAGGTGGGTGCTTATCCATGGATACATGTACCAATAAGGAGATGTGATGCTGACTTTGTGAATCTTCTTATAATGCTATCAGGTGGCTCTGCCACTGACTAGCTTGGCAACCTTGGGAAAATTCCTCAAGTTCTACTAAACTATGGTTGATACATTTACAAAATGGTAGTGATGCCCTGGATGAAAAAAAGTATTTATCCAGTATGCAATGTTTGGCATAACAGAGTGCTGTTTTCCTTTGCTTCTCCTCCTTTAGTCTCTTCATGAGAGTCTCTGAAAGTGATCTTCCTCTAATCCATAAAGTTAACACTTGTACCACACACCTAAAGCTTTTCTTTAAGAAATCACATTTCTGTTCTACTGCTGGTTTGTAATAGGAAAAAAAGTAAAAGGAAATATCCTCAATGCCCAGCTATAAGAAATTGGTAAACATACTTTGATACATCCATTTAATGTGACAGTGTCCATTCTAAATGAAATGTTACTGTGTGTTTTTATTTGTTAATATGAAGAGCAATTCCTAATATATTAATTGAAAGTGACAAGTTCAAAACACCATAGTCTGACACCATTTAGATAAGTCTTATGCAGGGGTGCCTGGGTTGCTCAGTCAGTTGAGCATCTGACTATTGATTTCAGCACGGGTCATGATCCCAGAGTCATGGGATTGAGTCCTGCACATGGCATCATTGTACTACATCACATACCCTGGCAGGTTAACATACCGCATGTACATCCTTCATGTTCCGGTAACATGCTAAAAGTCTAAAATGGCAAAATATGCCAATTCCCTTTTCAGATTCATGCAACAAATATCTTCTATCAATGTTATTCAATTCATTAATTGTCTTTATGTCTACACAAATTCTAAATGTGACCAATAGTTTAAATACCACTTCATGCTTTCATCACTACAGCCAATGTTCAAGTATTGATGTAGCTTGGATTTATAGAGGGGGGAAAAGCATACGGATTCAAACAAACTTTGAAAACCCAAACAGAATCTTTTATTAGTGGCTCCTAATGACCCACGAAGAAAGCTAAACATCTTGGCTAAACAATTATCTTTGGGAATTAAAATATAAACAGAAAAAAATTCACTGTTTTCCCTTACCCTGGAAACTATTCTTCTCTGGCTATAACAAATCTGCATACATCTTATCAATCTTTAAAAGTTTCTGTTGCAATTTTAAAAGTTGTCTCTTTCTCATTTAGAAAGCAAAGTTATATAATCATATATCTATGTACCCAACTAAGTCGCTTTTCCCCTAAACAAAATCCGATAGGAAGCTATGTAAGAAATGGCCAACTTTGTTCCTACAACCAAGCATATAAAATGCCTCCTGAGTGTTATTTCTTACTTTGCTCCTTCCAATCATGTTTGCCTCTCAAACATGATCATGTAGCTTTGCAAATTTTGGGTATGTTCACCTGAATGCTAGTCCTCAAAATTGTGCTCTAAGATCTGTTCAATGTTAGAAGTCCTAGTGCTGAATAAAAGTCTTAGAAATAAACTGAAAAATGTGTGTATGTGTGTGTGTGTGTGTTTAGAAGCAGGGGGCTTCACCAAAAATCAATTTCTGTCTCTGCACTGGACTGTAAGGCATTGAGATGAGTACAAACCCTGAAGAATTGATCCAGTGCCTTTATAAGCCCTAAACTGCAAGAAGAAAGCCAGTGAGGATACTATTTAAAACTCAGAACACTGTAGTCTCATATACTTTAACTCTGAATGGACATTATTTGGGGGCTGATTTCCTATAACTCTCATTATACACATCATGAATAAGGAACCATTTCAGAATCTTTCCTTTATGAGTCACAAACCCCTTGCAGAGATAGACCTAAAATAAATGTCTTTCATTTTATTTTTCTACAATCATAAACCTGTGCAAATATAAAGATGAATAGCATTGCCAAAAGCAAATATAACATTCTGCTGATGTTATTAGCAGGATATCAACGTGTCCTTCCCCTGCCTTGTGACTCAAGTTGCTTACTTTCTAAATAAATGACACTTTTCAAAAAGTGCAAATGTCCTTATATGGCACTCATAACAAATGGAGAGAAAAACACAGTAAAAAAGGAAATAGTAAATAATTATATGAAACTCTGTAGCCCTTGACTTGACCATCTGTCTTCAATTTCAGGCATGTTGTTTTTGAGTAGTGTCCCATTGTAACCAAATATGATAGGCAAGCTAATGAACTACAATACATCCCATCCTTAATATGATGTATTACTGAGGCAAAGCCACCCAAGATGCAAGGCAGCTACTGTTTTTCTGGGAAGCTACTAGTTTTTAGTACAAGACTCTGGGAGGAAAAGTAACTTCATTTATCTCTGTGTCTGTTGTAAGTTCTCAAACTACTTCCCTACCTTTTTTCTCCCTTCTTGACCTTAACCTCCAAAGAAAATGAAAGAAGTGGTAAAGCCATAAAAGAATGTAGGCAAAGGAGAAAGAGGTAAGATTTCTATTCATCTGAAAGAAAAATGGATGTCTATCATTTTCATCACCAGTCAGGACTCTCAGTAAATTACAAAACCAATTTTGGCAACATGGAAACAGCCAATATAATGATCAACCAACTTTGACTTTGTATGTATATTCCTCTCCAGAAACTAAACCCTTTCTCTGAAAACACTTATTAGTTTCTGTTTGTTAAATTTATTTAAAATGTGTATAAGACACTATTCTTTGAAGTGCTAAATTTAATTTCTTGCTTGTGAAAAACATTTAAAATGTTATTAGAAATAAAATAACCTGTGTTACAAACTAGGGGCCTTAAGAGATTGCACTGGGGGAGTCAGAGTCTCCTTTAATCCATTTTGACTTTTGTATATAACGGATTGAGTGATTCTGACTTAACAAGATAGTTGATTGTAAAGCTCATGAATGTAAGAGACTAAGGATTTCTTCCTGAGCTCATTTCCTTCTCTAACTGACTTTCCCTTTTCCATCTATTTTACTTTACTCAGGTGAAAAACTGTCCTCCCTATTCATTTGAGTTAAGACAAAACATTGATTCCTCATTCACAAGAGCTGAAAAACAGCATGATGCATTTCATGTTAGAATTCTCCATTTTCTAAGGGGTCTTACTCCTCAGCATCAATTCTTATACAGTGTGTGGTAGGCAGAATTCTGAGATTCTTGCCCCTGTGTGCACACAATGTGCACACACTGTATGCTCCCCTTGAATGTGAATAAGACTGTAGGTATGATGGATTTCACTACCATAACTGGATATAACTGGACATTATAGTAAATGTGATATGATTTTGCACATGTAATTAAGGTTCCAAATCAGGTGACTTCCAGTAAAGAAAAGGGAGATGCTGAGCAGGTGTGACCTAATCAGGTAAGCACTAAAAAGGGTTGGGCCTTCCTGAAAGAAAAGATTCAAAGTGCAAAGGAGTCTTCACCTGGCCCTGGAGGAGCAGACTGCTTCTTTACAGAGACAGCCATGAGCAGGAAATGGTGAATGGCATCTAGGAGCTGACAGTGACCACCATCTGATGGCCTATGAGAAAATGGAGACCTGAGTCCTGTGGCTGCAAGAAACTGAGGTCTTCCAAAACCTGACTGAGCTCGGAAGAGCCTGAGCTCCAGATGAAATCATAGCCTAGGTCAGCATCTTGATTTCAACCTGGTGAGACTCTGAGCAGAGGGCCCAGGTTACAACTTCTGACCTATGACAACTTATGAGATAATGAATTTTGTTTTGAGGCACTACATGTGTGGTACTTTGTTACATAGCAATAGACAACTAATACACACAGCATATGAATCCATTCGGGGACATTGTAAAGTATTTGATAGTTAATTTCTTACCAGTCATCAGTCTTATACATTCAATCCCCTGAACTGTCACTATTTAGGACTACTCATGATAGATACATAATGCAAAGGCAAACTCATTTGATCTCTGGGATATTCAAGCTGAAACCTAGATGGACCCTCCCTTCCTTTTTATAGATGAGAAAACTGAGATTCAGAATCATTGACTAGTTTAAGGTTACACTGTTAATAAGTTGAAAAAAATTGAGATCTATTCCAAAGTCCTTTCCACAATGGTTAAGATTTACATGGAGTTTAGTTATGATGAAATTAATCCCTCCCACTTTTGAATTATATTAGAATTGCTATGTGATGTTGGGCTTTATATTTTCTGTAGCACCCAATATGATCTTTTATAGCTGTCTGGAGCTTTTGTTTCTCATGGCATCATACCAGCAGAGTACCTTGTAACTATTAAGTATTTAATGGATATTTTGTGAATTAATGAATGACTTTAATGAGGCTGTGTAGATGGGAGAAATAAGTAGAAACATTAGTATGTCCATAAATTACAATAGGGTTGAAGAATAGGGGCAAGTAATTATGAAAGCTGAAAGGATTTAAAACCAAATGCCTAAAGAATATTAAGTTTTAGAGAAATAGTTACAACATATATTATTGAAATACTAAGACACTGATATACTTGAACAAAATCACCATATAAAGTCATTATAATGAAATAGAATCCCAGGGTTATGATTTCATCCAAAACTTCATGAGTGTAATCATCTTTCCTTCTTGCTTCCCATGTCACTCCTTCTATGAAGACTATCTCAAAAATTAGATCAATACGAATACAAATTAAAGCCACAATGAGATACCACCTCACACAGTCAGATGGCTAACATTAACAACTCAGGCAACAACAGATGTTGGTGACAATGTGTAGAAAGAGCATCTCTTTTGTATTGCTGATGGTAATGCAAACTATTGCAGCCACTCTGGAAAACACTATGGAGGTTCCTCAAAAAATTACAAGTAGAACTATTCTATGACACAGAAATTGCACTACTAGGTATTTATTCAAGGGATACAGGTATGTTGTTTCGAAGGGGCAGATGCATCCCAATGTTTATAGCAGCACTATTGACTATAACCAAAGTATGGAAAGAGTCTAAATGTCCATTGACAGATGAATGGATAAAGAAGATTTGGTATATATATATACAATGGAGTATAACTTGGCAATCAAGAAGAATGAAATCTTGCCATTTGCAACTACATGGATGAAACTAGAGGGTATTATGCTAAGTGAAATTAGTCAGAGAAAGACAAATATAATATGATTTCATTCATATGTGAAATTTAAGACACAAAACAGATAAACATAAGGGAAGGGAAGGAAAACCAAAAACAAGGAGGGAGACAAAACATAAGAAACTCTCAAATACAGAGAACAAACTAAGGGTTGCTGGAGGGATTGTGTGTGTGTGTGTGTGGGGGGGGTAAATGGGTAAGGGGCCTTAAGGAAAACACTTGTTGGGATGAGCACTGGGTGTTATACATAAGGGATGAATCATTGGATTTCACTCCTGAAAACATTATTGCACTATATGCTAATTAACTTGGATGTAAAATTATTTAAAAATAAATAAGCAAATGAAAGAATTAGATTAGTGAGAAAAAATGTCTTCACCAATCTCAGGTTATGCACCTCTCAGGGGAACATCAACACTACCCTAGATTGCAAAGAACTAGAACCCCCGATTAACCTCTGAAGTCCTGGGCTTTTGTTTTAATGAAAGATGTCTGTTGACTGAACTCTACAGTTTTCTGAAGGCTCTCATTCTGTAATTGTGACAAGAATCAGGAAACTTGAGATTCTTTGAAGGAAATGACTAGTCTTCCAATCCTATACCCTCTGGGTCTAGCATGAGGTTTCAGTATGGAATGGGAATACATGATAAATGTTGCTTCTGATGATTGACCAGTTGTCAAAACCTCAGACCTGAGTGAGCTTGGCTTAAGCAGTTCATGGGAGACTCGGGCACACCAGGGGCAGCAGTAGCAAAGGCAGACTAGCCAGGGGAACATGGCGTGGGAGCCACACCAATTCAAGAAGTCAGTGTTTGTCAGTGAGAGTTTTGAAGCGTTTATGTATTTCTTAAGTCTAATATCCTATTGAATAAGAGACATTAAACTACACACTTCCTGGAGCACATTTTTATTTTGCTTCCACAAAGATTTTCAGGTAAGGGGAAAATGCTGACATTTACATTTGATTTATTCTTAAATTCAGAAAAACATGACCAATGAAAACGCTACTGAAGTGTGAGTACAGTAACTGAAGGGACAAAATAAAGAAAAAGACCAAATGTCATCCAAAAGAAACTATCCTGGAATGTTATTTACTCCAACTTTGGACTTGGATGTGAGGGAGCCCACTAACTGAAGTCCCAATCTGGAGTAAATAGATTACCCTGGCCCCAAGGCCCAAAGGTTACTATAAAGGCAACAATCCAGGAAAAGAAAGCTCAGTAAAGGCTCTACGTCACACGTACCCTGTTTGTTACTCTTTTTGGCCTAGTTTTAGTCTTGAACTACTGGAAGTGACAGTTATTCTTTGATATCATGTGGATACTCTATCCATAAAGCAATCATTTGTCAAGAGTGATAGAGTTGTTAGTTAGCATGATAATTGTATTACAATATATAAATGCAGAAAATGGACAGAATGCACACTTTCAACATACACATTGTTATAGTTCACTTACATTTTCATTTTTTCAAAAAAAGAGCACATTAGTGGCCTGAAAGAGTAAATACTACTTCCAAAGATGTTTACATTGTCACTATCATATAAGTAACATATGGCAAAGATCTGTAAGTTTATCAAAAACTTCAAAATAAGGCTGCCAGATAAGATATTAGGATGCCCAGTCATATTTAAACTTCAGATAAATAACAAATAATTTGTTAGTATAAGAGTAACCCAAGCATTCCATGGACATACTGTATTAAATATTACTCACTGTTTATCTGAAATAGAGCTTTAACCGGGAATCCTAAATTTTAATTTGCTAAATCTGACAACTCTACAAAAGACATTGGATGAAACTACTGTGAGCTTCCAGACTCAGTATTTTATCCTTTAAGTCATTAGCTCACATGTTCCCTGAAGACTTAAAAAAAAAGGTAGAATAAATAGTGATTTTCTAATTAGTTTCTCCACTGTCTATGTACACTGTCCTAGACAGAAGATAGATTCCCAGTAATAACTATCTGAACAAACACAGACAAAATAGTAGAGAAGTTTATGGTAAGTGTCTCAAATACCCAACTTTTAATCACCTTTAATCAAGCCATTTTTAATATACAATGAGGATGCATTTATGAAGTACTCAGTGTGATCTAACATTGTTACATGTTGTGTAAATAGAAGATCAAGATGCAGTCTCCTGGTTTGAAAAGCTTAATTAAATTCATGTTAACAAAATAGTGGGGCACATTCAGAAAACAATGAAAACCTGAATCTTATCTGGTGTCATTTGTGTGCTGTATAGACTCATTCATCTATTTATGGATCAGTAACAGCCATGGTCAGGCTCTGTTGAAAAAAAGTATGAACAAATCAGAGTCTCTTTTCTTATGGCACTTGTATTTGAGTTGGAAGTAGATAAGTAATACAAAAATGAATTAATAAAGAAATGTCTGGTAGCAATAGTTTCTGTGATGACTATAAAAAGGGAGAGAGTAGGTAAACTTAGATTTGGGGCAAGCAAGTTTGTCTCATGCAACAAGAAGGAAAGAACGTATAAGAAGATTGAGGAGAATCAGCATTTTGGCAGAGAATAAAGTTAGTACAAAGACTCTAATGTAAAAGTGGCCAGGTCAATAACAAGCTTACTGCCACAGAGGAACAGAGAGAGGGGTCAAGTGGCTGAGTCAGCAAAGGGGAGAGGGAGGCAGGGCCATTTAAGCCAGGATTCTGTCTAAGTACCATGGAAAGACATTGAAAGATTTTTAAGCAAAGCAAGAGGCAGGAACAAGATCTATTTTAAAAGAAATAATTCCAACTGCTGCAAAGACATAGAATTGGCTGCACACAACAACTAAGAAAGAGTGAAAACAGAAGCAGATGGAGACACTGACCCTAAGTAGGAGAGGCAATGGTGGTTCATCTCAGGCTGGCATAAAGATGGAGAGAGAGGTTAGGTGTGAGATATATTCTGAAGGCAGTCAGCAGGACTTGGTGGTGAAAAGGTAGAAATCAAGGTACTTCCTGGGGGTTTGGCTCAAACACATGGATAAATGACATACCATTTACTGAGAAGGAAAGTAAGATAATCAAAATTCTAATATGAGACTCATTTATTTTAAACTGAAATCATTTCTCAAACTTTTTGAGATGCCTGTTAGTCAGACAAGTAGATACATTAAATTGGAGAGAGTTCTTCCCCCCACAAAGGACTCATGAAGGAAAGAGGATTTGTCCTTGAAAAGTGGTTGGATTGAAATGGATATGGGAGGTATGTTCTGCATTTTCAGCAGAAGAAATACAATTAGAAAAAGTACAAAAGGAAGAACAAGCATGAAATGTGGTTGGAGGTCAAAGAATGGGAAAGATATAGGTTAGGGAAAGATGAGAGGTAAAACCAGAGCTGTAAGGGAGGATAGTTTATGGGGAGCTTCACCAGGAAAAGTTTAACTTCTTTCTCTAAAAAACCAGGGAACCATTGCTGATTGCGGAGTAGGACTGGAATAAATCTCAGTTCTGTCTTGTTCTTGTTTATATCCCCAGTTCTTAATACAGAGTTTGGTATATAGCAAGTGGGCAATTTATTAAATGAATGAATGATGGTGTGGCTAAATATATTTGCATAATAAGAGGAACAGTGGGTGAAGAAACCAATGATGGGTCTGGCTCCCTGTTTTAATCATCTGGGTTTTCAGATGAGGAGACAAAACCTTTGTATAATACAGTGGTGAAGAGAAGAAAACAGAGGTGCCTTATTATAATGCCCAACATGATAACATGAGAAAGGTAGGTAGGAAACACAAGCTTAGTCCACCTAGAAGGTACAAAAACTTTGAAATAGCACAAGGGATTTCTATTAAAACAATGAATTTGACAAAGAACTTAGTTGGTTAAGTAGATTAAGAAAAAATCAGATAAGATTTTTAAATTTTCCTGAAAATCAAGAAGCACAAATGTTCTCTCAGCTATTTATGTATCATGCCTTTCAATTCGTAGATAGTTTTATAATAGAAAGTTTATGTGAGTTTTCTTCAGTGTGTCTGTAATGCTTCTGCTGGAACTTAAAGTTGGTCAGATTATTTTCTAGGGCTCAATATTGATATTCAGTAGAACAATGAATCAAGATCTCACATTCCTTTATAACCTGCTATTGTTCCAGATAGTGTCTATTTTCTACAAAAGTTGGTAATTGTCATACATATGCACTTATATGTGCAGATAGACTCCTATTTTATAGTTTTGGGATGGCAGAGATGGTACCTTGCATTTTTCATGGAGAATCAAAACTAAAAGTCACTGCTCAGCACACAAAGAGGAAAAGAGGAGATGGAAAAACCTCCAATAAATTCCATAAGCTATGTTGGCACTCACTTGCTATTGGCCTCAAAGCTCTCAGATTATACACTCCTTTTACTGGATTATTACTTTAATGGGACTTTTTAAAGGGCATTTTAATAGCCTCCTTGTTTCAGCAGATATACATTGAAAGGCATTTGGAATACTTCCCAGTTGCAACATTTTGATGTTCACATTTCTTAGAATTCTGACAACCTACCAGGTAACAGTTAGTATGATATTATGCTGACACATTCCAGAGCTGGCAGTTGTTAGATTTGCCAGTGCAGATTGTTGTCCAAATCCCATGGAGCTGAGATTTATTGCCCTTTCCTCTCACCCACCTCTTGGTAGACCCTTCCCTTCCACTCCTTGTATTTTTTTTTTAACTCTTTGACCGAAATGAATACACTATGGATGTGTTTTAGGTACATCATGACAATCCACAGTAAATGTGTAACCCCGTAAAAAACAACAACAAAACAAGAATTAGGCACTGAAGCTCTAACAGCATGAATTTGTGCTATTCTGTGTAATGTGGAGGAGTCAGAGCTAGCTCATTTAGAGCAGAGATGTTTCCTTCACCCAGTGTCCTACCTTTCTCAGAGCTCTCCCAAATCACAGATCAATTATAGGTAAGCCCTACAAAAAGCTAAATCCAGCAGACTGACTGCTGTGACCACAACCTAGACTAGCCCTTTCCCAAAGGAGAACTTCAAGTACGGAAAGGAACAGGGAAGGAAGGAATGAGAAAATGATTATAAAGGTGCTTCAAAAGCTGTCTTTTAAGAAGTTAATAATTACAAGGGCCAGTCAAGCGTAAACTCCTGGGATGGAGTCGGCTTCAAAATCCAATTGAAGAATCCATCTTCTTCCTCGAAGATGAAGCAAAGAGAAGTTAGGCCACAGTATAAGATAGTGTCCTGTCTTACAGTGGAGCTACCTGACCTCTGCTCCATGTCAGGTTTTCCCAAGTTAATGTAAGGAGCAAGGAGGCTGTGAACACTGGCATGTCCACTAAGCCAATGCACTCCAATATAGCACTTGGTCACATGCATTCTTTCCTTATTCAACAAAGATTGATTGGGCACTAACGATGAGCCACGCATGGAGCTAGGAACTTGAAATATAAAGACACAAATACGGCGCGGCCTCAAGAAAGGCAACATCTAGAGGGAGAGACAAGAGGCATAAAGAGATAAAGTTCAATAGTAAAAATAAAATCATAGATCTATGTATTAGAAATTATGAAAACTGGGAAGAAGAACACCTAACCCAGCTGGGAGGACCCTGGGAGAAGAACATCTGAGTTCAATGGTCAGTAATGAGGAGTTGATAGAGAGGTGAGCTTGGAGCATGGAAGGCTGTGAGGACCACATAAGCAGATACACCGAGCTGACATCATGTGACACATTTGGAGAACTTCAAGTGGTGAAGCTTTTATGTTTTGTGAAGTGTGAGGTCTCAGCAAAGAGACATGGTGCTGAAGAAATCAGGCAGCCATCAACATGGAGGGCTTGAAGTTTATGATATAGATATGTGCTTCCAATGATCTCTACCACCAGCCACCAGTGACTGTTTAGAAGTAAATTAAGTAATATTTAAAAAAATAAAACTTTGGTCCTTCAATTGCACTAGTTAGGTGTCGTTTGTTCAACAGCTACATGAAATTTGTGGCCAAAATGAAGACTACAGATTGTAGGACATTTTCATCCACACAAGAAGTTCTACTGGTCAGTGCTGGTATAAGATAGTCCCGAATCACCAAGTGTTTTATACAGAGAAGTCAGATTTAAGCCTTAGATTCACCCTGGAGACTGGAGAGGACACATTCGAGGACTTGAGATCAGTTAGAAACACTGTTTAATAGTCCATGAAGCTCAATGGGCGCCTGGATGGCTCATTCAGTTAAACATCTGACTTCAGCTTGACTTCTGTTCAGGTTATGATCTCACAGTTCGTGGGTTTGAGCACCACATCAGGTTCTGTGCTGACAATGCAGAGCCTGCTTGGGATTCTCTCTCTCTCCCTATCTGCCTCTCCCCCACGTGTGCTTGGATGTTGCCTCTCAAAATAAATAAGTTTAAAAAAAAGTTAATGCTTCAGTCCTGAGGCAGAATTTCTTCTACAGGAAACCTCAATTTTTGTTCTTAAGGTCTTCAAGGATAATCTCCTTTGCTGAGTCAACTGATTGTGTATGCTAACCACATCTGCAAAATACCTTCCCAGCGACATCTGGACTCACCGTCACACTTATCTAATCCCTGTGTTTCAGATGAGGGAGTTGAGGTTTATAAAGGCTAAAAAACTTGCACAAGTTCATTCAAGGAGAAGAATAAATAAGCTTAACATGCAGCCAAGTGTCCTGACACCCAATCTAGGGCTCTTTTTGTTGTCCATCTAGGTGAACCAGACAGAGAAGCCTATATTAGACCAATCTCCAGATTGAGAGAGGAGATTCAGACATCCATGTATTTTATGAAGGTCACAACTGAACTCTATTTTTTAATGGAGCTGAAAGTGCAATGTGAAGATATTTTTCATCCTTGCACTGTTTTTGCTTTGTATAGGGTTACACTGAAAATCAGAATTTACTCATAAACTAAAAAGAGAAGAACATCAAATGAGTCTATTAGTGTGCTTTTAAGGAAGTACAATAAATATAATTTATTTTTCCCTGAAAACAACTTTCTAAATATTGTTGTACCTGCTTTTTAAAAATTTGAAGTTTTCTGGTATTTCTTTGTCCACCATTTCCCCTTAACATTAAATTAACAGTCTTTAGACATGAATCTCATATAGAGCACAAAGCTAGGTCAAACTTGTCATCCAATCTGTCTTTGTAAAAGCTACTTAGGTATCACTGAGATCATGGGTATGTTTGATCCTTGGATAACACTTATGTACTCACTGCTTTTGAAGATATTTTACTGTGTTTTTTCTTTATAATTCTGAGTTTCCATTTTCCTTCTGTTTGTTAGTTTTGTAACCAAAACTTTCTAATTAAAGTTCATTTCCATAGTACCTTTGACTCCCTACTATTAGCATTGATAAAGGCAGTTAGTTCCCCTTTGATCTCCTTCTCTGCTCTCACCTTCATCTCTTGATTACATTACATCCATGTTTATATTTATGTATTAATCATATTTTTCCTTGTTCTTTAATTATACCCTTAAATATACGTACAGCCCTACTGATTCAGTGACCTATTTTAAGCTCTGTCTTCTACCTCCAACTATAAAAGGAAAACAAGTGTGGAACTATACCATTCCATTTTGTCTTCTTTCCTATTACTACTCACACTATTTCTGTATTTTTAAGATGTGTAACACTCACATCATATTCTATAAGCATAATCTACATATTTGCTTTAATTCTAAATAATAAATAAATACATAAATAAATAAATATCTTGGTTTAATTCAATTTATACTCTAATAGTTTCTCCAAGAAGGGCTCATAGAAACTATATTAACTGACTCCTAATATGTTCAAAATGCATAGATGGTGCCTTTTTCCTTGAACAACAGTGGCTGGGAAGAAATTATTGATTCATATTTTTTCCCTCGCAGACATTATAAATAGCATTTTGTCCACTGGCTTCCAGGAAGAAAATTTGCCCTGGAAAACTCAGAAGTGAATTTTCTCCTTAGAGATGACTAAAACTTTTGCCTTGATGTTCATCAAATTCTTAATTTATTGTTGAAGTTCAATGATAATCTTTCCTTAAACATGGCATGCCTTTTTATTTTGCATTTCAAGTTTTCCCATTATTTTAGAATCATTTTCTTAAATCTTAAACAGTTTTTTCCCTATTATTTTTGTACTTTTTTCTTTAAGAGACTAATTGTGTGCATGTTGTATCACCTTTGTTTGTCTTTACCACATCTATGATTGCTTTTTAACTAATGTTTTTTTAACTTTTTATTCCTTTCTGGTTTATTTCACTTAAAACTCTCAATCGTAGCTATCCCCCATGCCTAATATTTTGTTTTTGATCATTTATACTCTTCCTAATGCTGCTTCCACTCTACCATTATCACTGGCAACATTTTCCCAGTAAATGTTCTTCATATGCCTATTGTTTTTATCCTGTTTATTTTATCTTTTTATCGTTTAGCATGTTTGTATAGAAATTGTGATGGTTTCTTTTATTGTTGTTCACATCTATTTGTAGGAGCTTTGTATCAACAAGGAGTCTGATATGTGGCCATCCTACAAATAGTCTCCTTATGACACAGGGTTTTTACGTGGGAGGAGTTCTTCCCAGCCAACTGATAGGGACTGCAGGGTAACAAAAAGCATATAATTCCTCTCCTATCCTCTACACTTTGACTTTTGCAAACAGTGCTTACCTGTATTTTCCATTCAACCTTCTCATTCACACTAAACAGGATTCAGGGAAGCTCCTGTTCCTATAGATGGGTGTCAGAGATTACTGACTTTATAACTCAGGTTATCCCCTCCCTTAAGAGAAGTTTGCCCTGTAAGTTTTCTGGAGAACTGCATCCTTTTTCTCTGGTTGTTTTAATATCTTTGCCATTAGGGATAGAACCCTGCATGAGGCTCTATGCTCTCTGCCTGCCTGGGATTCTTTCTCTCCTCTCTCTCTGCTCCTCCTCTGTTGGCCCTCTCTCTTTAAATAAATCAATAACCATTAATTTAAAATTTTCGTTTAACAAAATATTAGTAGTTTTAATAAATTGTTAGAGATTGTATAAATACATTTATATTGTGTCAACCAAATGCCATTTCTATATTTGGTCAAGTGGAAAATTTATCATGATGAATAGCTAAGTTAATTTGCTTTTGCAGATTGGATTTTGAAGGAAGTAGAAATATAAGAAGCTTTCATTTCTTCTTCATGCTGGGGAATTATCTGTCCACCTAAAGAAATTTTGCAAATTAGTAGATAAACCTTTCACATACTCAATAATAATAATTTTAGTAGAAATATTGCTTCCTCTTTTACTACTAGTTATAGTTCTTATGAGTTGTAGTCAGCACTCTATACTCTCATTTATCATCCTTGAGGTTCCCAACATTTGTGGTTTTTTGACATTTTTAAAATAAAGCAGCCTCAATAGAACCACTCTGGTTCTATACACACTGATTTATGTCTTTGACCAAAATAGGGAGTCATCAGAACCTTGTTTGTTTTCTTCCAAAAGATTCCTCTGCTTGGCTAAATTTATGGCAAAAATAGATTTATAAAGTCGTACTGTCTAGTAGCATCAAGATGCAAAGAAAATGGACATATTGACTTAAAATAATACCAAACTCCTCAATTTTAACACATATTTGCCATTGTAAATAGTAGAACAATTAATACTAAGCCATAGGATATGAGCATTCCCCAAATTAATTCATATTAAATTAGTTTTCTAGAAATTTAAGTATTTTACCACATCTTCATACATTGAATATACTTTTGTTTGCTAGTATGATTAACAAATTCGATTCAATTTTAAGTTCTAAAATTGTAACATTTAGTGACGTTACACATCTTTTAAATATCTAATAGCATTGGTATTTCTTCTATTGTGAAATAATTGCCTACATTAATTCTCCATATAATTATTTGAGGGTAGGCATGTTTCCCACTGTATGTTTTACATAGTAATATTTAATAATTGGTTTCTGACACTTCCTAACTTATTGATCACCATTTGATTTTTAAACTTTTGGACACACAAAGCTTTCTACCTTTTAGGTATTCAAATATATTAATTTTAATTTTTATGATATTTTGAATGCTTTTAATTTCTCTTCCATCCATTTAGAGATTAAACCGATACTTGTTTCTCTTTTCTTTTAGTTTTCATGGTTCTGTTTGTTTATATTACTACTCTTATTAATCTGGAATTTATTGTAACATCTATAGGAATAAAAATCTAAATTGTTTTTTTTTCATTTCTAAATAGATAACCAGCTGTCTGCAGTATTCATATTTTTCCATAACCCATTCATCCTGAAAGATTTGACATACTTCTCTTTAAAAGCAAGTATTAACTCCTTATATCTTATAGGGTGTATTTAGGTTTCTACTGTTATTTATTTTAAACAATTATTGAGCCAGTTCCACACAGATTTAATTATTAGTGCTTTATGTATGTTTATGTATCCAACAGGCCTATTCACCAACCATATATCCAAATGTCCTGTCTTATTATTACTCTCCCAAAAACCATTTTGACTTATTTTTAACACTTTAGTTTACCATCATGAATTTATTTTATGGACAAAACAAAATCTTTTTTTATATATTCACAGCTTTCATTGTAAACATCAAATGTTTTGTTACGTTGTGATACCATGGTACCTTCTGGATATCTGCACTTGAATAAATATTGTGGGATGTTTCACCTAAAAAGTGTTCCACAACCAAGACCATTTGGGAAATATTGCTTAACTGACGCTCCTCTTGGAGATTTACAATAAATACGACCACATAAAAGAGAGAAAAAGCATTGTACAGTGAAGACATCTGTACAATATAGTTTAACCCAGTGTTTTCCAAATTTTCATGTTATTTTACTTTTTGCTTAACAATTCCTAGCAAACCGCCATACTGGCTTTCTTCCTCTGCATGTTCTAAGAATGATACTTCCTTTGGCTACTCCTGGTCCTTTTTCACCTTTCGGCCCCCAAATGTCCATCAGTCCCCCAGAGGAGCAGGGCATTTCTACATAAAAGAGTCTCTAGTTGGCACAAGACAGAAGTGGTTAGATACGGCAGAGAAGCTGAGTTTGTGTTCTGTCAGACCCATCAAAGAGATTTCCATTCCTTCATGGAAGGAGGAGCTAACAGGAGTGACTTCAGTCATGGAAATGGAGAAGTGGAGTGGGTTGCCTAAGCCTTCCGAAGACAGCCGGAGTCTCCCAGCTAGCCGGCAGCCCAGCGAAAGTGGGTCACTTCGCCGCTAAGGAATGGCTCTGGGTGGCTTCAGAGACACTGTGGTGAGGGAACAGACCCCTTATTCATCAGGGGGCAGATAGTGTTTTTCCTCTGCTGTGATAGATTCACACCAGCCCGGCGGCCTTTATGGTTAGGCGTGACTTCCTGAGGGATTTTCTCTGGATTCACAGAAAGTTCCCTGAATCCCAGGGAAAGCCTGACTCACCCTCAGTCCTGTCAGGGTGGAGCTGGCATGACTTGGATGCAACTTCTACTTGGCTGAACTTACGTGACGGTAATTTCAGCCTAAAATCAGCTGCGTGTAGGAGAAATGGAAGAACATGACGCGGAAAAGGCCCCGCAGAGGTGCTGACAGGGGCAGTAAAATCTCCTGTCACAGGCTTCTCTCTGGTGCCCTAGGGTGACATCTTAGGGAACTTTGAAAATATTTTCTTTCTCTACAACTTCCTTTTTCCTGACAGCAGCTTCTCCCACAAGTTCATGTCCCCAGATATACTAATAAGTGATACGTATACTAATACCCGATACCGTGCTTCGGACAATTGGACCCAAGCCGGGAGTGACCTCCCAACTTTGCATCTCAGTCCTTAGTTCTCATGAAAATATGCTGAAGAGTACTTTCAGTACCATAGCTTTAACACCTAAGTTATGTGTCCAATCTTAATCGATTTAATGCCACCCCTAGAAGTCGTGCTTAAATCCTCACTCACTGTCACTCATGTGCCAACACAAACACGTATATGATTTCTGTAGACAAGCAGGGTGATGGAACCGGCCCGTTGATAAGTACCTCCAAGGAACTGAAGGGTCTTTTTGCCATTACTTAGAGCAAACAGTAGCCAGACACCAGATAAAGAAGCCCTAACAGGTTAACCCTGAGGTTGGTTAGGGAAGTAAGTTGGCAAGTCACAGAAAGACACATGGAAGGAACACTTTACCAAGATGTTTGAATCCCAGGTCTGACTCTTAACTAGTTGAGTGGCTCCAAGCAATCTACTTTATCTGATTTTTAGTTTCCTTTGAAATTGGGAAAGGCAATGGTGGTGGTTTCTCAGGAATCTCATGATGATTAAATGAGATAATGTGCATATCTTAAATGCAACTGGCCTGTAGTCACACTCAGGAAAAGTTAAAGAATTGTGATAGCAGCTTTTGAAGGGTCACTAAAGCTTTGGAAATTCAGTACCCATAAGCAGCCTTCTGAACAAAGGTCCGCAATTTTAGGCAAGATTCTCCAAATGATGAAAAACTCATGGAATAAGGGAGGGGCTCCTGGGTGGATCAGTTAGTCCAGCGCCTGACCCCTGATTTTGGCTCAGGTCATGATCTCACGTTTTGTGAGTCTGAGCCCCACATCGGGCTCTGTGCTGACAGTGTGGAGCCTTCTTGAGACTCTCTCTCCCTCTCTCCCTGCCTCTCTCTCACTCACTATCTCTCTCTCTCCAAATAAATAAATAGGCTTAAAAAAGAAAAACACTCCTGGAATAAAGGAAAACATTAAGAGGATCACTGAAGTAAAAGGTAGTTGTTCCAGATAAACTGATCTTTCCAAAGTTACAAGGATAGCAATTTCCAAATTGCTGCTCTTGACTAAAAATGTGTTGCTTTTCTTTGCTTATTTAATTATTATCTCCCATTCATCAAAACTCAGGTCAGGTTCCCCATTATAACATACGTAACCAGACCATTCGGAGGCATTTGCATAGTCCCCTTTTTATAGGTTGGTCCTGCTCCTCCAATTTCATTCCAGCCGTCGGCGAGCAGGGCTCCTGTCTCATACCTTCTTTTGATGCCGAGAACAACCCTTTGTATATGGTTACTAATAAATAAATGCATATCACTGATAATGACATTTGTTATGGTGTATTTCTTTTATTTAAGTTTATTTATTTGTTTATTTGAGACAGAGTGAGAGAGAGGCGGGGAGGGGCAGAAAGAGAGAGAGAGAGAGAGAGAGAATCCCACACAGGCTCTGCACTGACAGTGCAAAGCCCAATGCAGAGCTCGAACTCACAGACTATGTATGAGGTCATGACCTGAGCCAAAATCAAGAGTCAGATACTTAGCCTAACTGAGCCACCCAGGTACCCCTGTTAGGGTGTATTTCTGTGGAAAGTATAATGAACTTCTTCTGGGTAAGTCCATAGAATGGCCTACCCTCTGTACAGCAGAGCAGCCAACATATATCATAAGTGCTTCATGAAGAAAGAGTGAGTGAAAATGAAAAACAAATGGGTCACTATGAGAAATTATATACCAATAAATGGATCAATGAGGCAGGTAAGAACCTTAGGAAGTAATTTCTTAAAAAGATGTTGGATGCTATCAGCATCTATTTCACACAAATATTACAGTTCTCAAACATTTATGACTTGTGTACCAAAAATTCCCTGCAACAATCTATTCTCATCAGGAGACCTAAGCTTAGGTTTAAAGGATCAGCCACCCTTACATTCTGCTTGAGAACCAAGTCCCAACCATAGTTTCCTCTTACGGACCTTACATGGACCGCATCACCCATTGTTGACTTGTACATTTATAGAAGTTTCCCAGCACTACCTAGGATAAACAGAATCAGAAAGGAAAGATTCCTAAAATCAAAAGGAAAGCAGCCAACATGGCAAGTAAATTATCTTTTGTGGTGATAGGGTTGGGAGAGAAAGGAGATATGTTTGTGCAAAGCAACCACAAAATGCCATCGGAGCTATTGATGGATAAGCTGTTTCTGAAACCTCTGCTTTTTAAAGAAACCATATCAGCAGCACCAAGCAGTTCATTTGCTGCAGATTTGTCTTCAAATTGTTTTGTGCAAAATGCTGATAAGCACAACTTAACTTGAGAGAGAAACTATATACATTTTTCATTTAAACACAGAGCAAATGGGAAACCACAGGACATATACAACTGTGGGAGCAGGAGACAAATACTCTTATGAGAAGGCAAACAAAGATGCTGGATGGCGGAACAAAATCCTAGGTGGTGCACGAAGTCAAAGAAGAAAATAGCTATTGTGAGTAGAGGTGAATTGCTGCTAGAATCTCAGGTCATTGCTAATTTTCTACAGCAAAGGAGGATTTCTGCTTAAATTTTATAAGAAATTCTATAGTGAAATTTTAGGGTCCCAATTGATATCTTCCTCTCTGGCCAATGTATTTTTATGAAGCCCAAAACTAGCATTGGAAAAACTAATTAACTGATGTACATCACTGTGTGTTTAATAAAGCAGTGATGTCATATTCTGATTACACAGATATGGAAGATCAGCATCAACTCTTGGGATGAATAAGGATCATGTAGCCCTAAAACATCATTTGTAACATGAGGGAACATTGCAGAGCCACAGTTCTTAAATTATATTGCACAAACCATTAGTGGTATCAAATGTTAGCATGTGATAATGTCAGGTTAATGGTTCTTCAGTCAGACCTCTCATTCTTTTGCTGATAATGAAGCTCACAAATATACAGATACACATAAAAAATAAGTTCTGTGCAGAAATTTTTATAACATGTGTTAATGAATTTTCCAGGTTGTGGTCACAGTTCTGTGTCCTACTTCTGCTTCTATTTCCAGAATGTGTCCAAGGGAACACCTGTTTCATGAAAACTACACAAATATATAGGTACATATATATGTATATCTATATATATATACCCATAAATAACGTACTTGGTAAAAATACAAAGAAATTGTATACTATGTCCCTTATTTTTAAGAATCACAATGCACATTAGTTAATTCAATACTTGAAAATGTCCTACAGCATGGGATGCTTGGCTGGCTCAATCGGTTAAGCATCTAACTTCGGCTCTGGTCATGATCTTGCTGTTTGTGAGTTTGAGCCCCACGTCCAGCTCTGTGTTTACAGCTCAGAGCCTGAAGCCTGCTTCAGACTCTGTGTCTCCCTATCTCCCTGCCCCTCCCCCACTCAAGCTCTCTGTCTCTCTCTCTCTCTCAAGAATAAACATTAAAAAACTTTTTAATAAATAAAATATCCTACAGTAGAAAAACCCTATTTATCTCAGCATTGCTAAAAGTGAAATACTCAAGAAAGTCTTTTCTTTTAATAATATGTAATATTTATTAATAACTCATGGAACTCAGAACTCACTTTGCAATATACTGGCGTAGAAAAATATTTCATTTAATAAGTGAAAAACTACAAAAGAAAAAATATCACAATGTTTACACTATGATCTTATTTTTGTAAGATAATTACATACTCATTTTTCCTATTTTTCCATAACACATATTTGTGTTTGAAAAAATATGTTATTGGTAACATTTTAAAAATGCTTAATATTGTTTTATTTGGCATAGGGGAAAGATACATAGAGTATGACCCATTTTCTAAAGTTTCCAAGCGTTCAAATCTCTATTAGGGCTATAACTGGAGCCAAACACCTTCAGTGAGTGACGGCCCTGTCTTGCTAAGCTGAGTGTTGAATGTTAGATATTGAATGTCATGGGAAGTGCCCCAGGCTCCTATTTCTACTCCTAATTGGTGCACCTGAAAAATAACCATTGAACTGAGCTTTGAATCACCTGCATAATTAGAATAGTATATAACAAGGAGGCCAAATGTAAAGATGAAGTATTCCCATGCTTTTTCCTCAAACACCAGCTTTAGGCACCTGACCAAATACTATTCAATTTCATCTGAATGTCTCTTTCCTGCTCGAGTGAACAAAAGCCCTGGGTTTCTCCCCACCTTGGGCAGATGGGCAAAGGAGAGTTGAGCAGCAAGCCCTCACCCCACCAGGAACATCTGGACAAGAGGGAGACAGGAAAGGTGTGTGGTTTTCCATGCCCCATAAGCCTCTTGCTTTAAGGAAACTAGAATTTATAGAAAGTTTGCTATAGCAAAGAAGTATACCATATGGAAAACATACTGTATGGAAAATTTGCTATAGCAGAAAAGGAGCTGTGGGGATTGACAAAGAGGGCAGGGCATATAGTTTTCACCTTGAAGGAGCTTATAATCAAAATGCTTAGTGCACGATACATGTAGGTAGTAGAATTCACACATTTCAGCTCTACTGGGATGGGACTCTAAATTCTGTGCAGTCAGGGAGGTGGAAAAGAGAGAGCTGGAGAATATGTATATAGGAGATTGATCTGGCAAGACCGTGTAAATAAATCAACCAAGTGTTTGTGCGTGCCTGTGTTAAGCACTCATGAGGCTTAAGAAGTGAAGAAGTGTAGGAGCAGGTTCATGCCCTCAGGGAATAGGCTTTCTTTCTGGTTGGCTAGATGGCATCCCTAGAGGAAACATACACACACACACACACACACACACATATACACATTTATATATACATACACATACACATGTATATACATATATATACATATATATATACACACACACACACACAAAACTAAACAAATAAATAAATAACAGTATGTTATTTGGGGGCCTGGCATTGAGATTGGAAGATAGGTACTTAATATTTGTTTACTGAATTTAATTAGATCTGTAAGCCATCAAAGGGCTAGACAGGAGACCTCTGCACAGTTACACAGCTAATGAGGATTCCCATTAAACAATAATGGACAGAAACAATGGCATAGAGGGTGTAGTGACCTCTGGGGACAAGTTGGGAAGAGAGCAATTAGAAAAGTTCTTAAATCCAAGAACGCAGTTTAAATTTGAAAAGAATGGTGCGTTAGACCCACTTTTGTGCTCTAAGATGGTAAATGATGATCAAAATTAAGGCCTAAGAGCCACAGTTTCTGGTAAGACTGATGGCAGAGAGATCAGACTAGAATGGGGTAAACTAACAAGTCTATTTTTAGGTTTGTCCTACAGCTGTCATGACCATATCACTTCAGGAAAATTGTCAGCATTTGGTGATAGACTCAGTATGTAGGACTGAGAATCAAAGAGCATGCATGGGGTTCAGTAAACACAATTCATTTATTCTCAAAATCTATGTGGGCAATTCAAATACTGTCAGAAATACATCATGGTGACTCTACCTTTTTTTAAAATAGTTGACACACAATGTTACATTAGTTTCAGGTGCACAACATAGTGATTCAACTTCTCTGTATGTTAAGGCATGCTCACCACAAGTGTAGCTACCATCTGTTACCATCTGTATCATCAGACAGTGCTACTACTTTATCACTGACTACATTCTCTATGACATACCTTTTTTTTCCCATGATTTCTTCATGCCATAACTGGAAGCCTCTAATCACTTTAAAAATTTTATTTATTTATTTTTGAGAGAGAGAGAAAAAGACAGAGAGAGAGAGTGAGGGAGGAGCAGAGGGAGAGGGAGAGAGAATCCCGATGCAGGGCTTGATCTCACGATGATGACATAATGAGCCGAAATCAAGAGTCAGATGCTCACCCAGCTGAGCAACCCAGGTGCCTCCACCCATTATTGTAATAAATTAAAGTGTATGTAAAGTGTTTCATTACTTGCTATGTTTTAAACCATTAATTCTAGTGCAATACAAGTGTGTATGTGTGAGCGCACACGTGCGCGTGTCCCCATGTGTACGCAAGCACACGTTTGGCAACTTGAAAATCCTGTCCAACATATGGAATCCAGCAAAACCAGCACGATTTAGCATATACTTAAAAAGCAATATTCTAAACAGGCGAAAAGATCCTTGATGCACTGACATCATCTTAACAGGGAGGAGGAAAAGGAACACATGGCTGAAACTTCTGTTCTATGTATATTTTCCAAATGATCTACCTCCACATGGGAGGTGAGTCTTCTCAAAATGAATTCCCATTTTTGGGTGCTCACACAGCTTACTGCTATTGAGCCTGACCCCAGGACAGTTCTGGCAGTATAGTCAGGTCTTGTAAGCATTAGCCTATTGCTTACATATGAACGTTCTATTCCTGGCTGTCAATGACAAAGGCCATGCTGCATGCACATCAGAGATGAGTAGAAGAAATTATTGCTTAATATGTGACTCACATGTCTCTCTTCATCACAGGCAGAGCCACAAATATTTCTAAACCACAAAACAAAACTCATTTATATCACTGCTTATAGAAACTATAAATACTTAAATCTGTACATTTGTACAATATTAGGCATAGCTAAGAGTGTTTGTTCTTTCATACATCTGTCCTCCCTGGTTGTCTGGAGAAGTAGACCCTGAAAAGTATGATGCTATGCATTTCAGTTAGTGCCAGCACAATGCAAAAGTATATAATCATGGCTTTTGGTCACAGATTATTGTTTAGAGTGGCGTTCTGCAGTGCATTCTGAACTAAGCTTTGTGTGAGGTGAGTTACCAACTAATTGTCCAGTACAAAAATCTCAAGGAAAAATGTGCGGAGGGGTGAAGGAAGAAAAATGTAGCTTCTATTTTATAGCATGTTTATCTTAATTATATTAAGAGATTGTCCATCTTCTCTTTCAACCTGGAAATTATGAAAAGAAGAAGAGCAATACAGGATCTCCTCTCTCCAGGATGATTTCAATGCATTAAGCTTCACTGTTCATTTAATTTCTTAAAGGCATTTTGTCCCTGCAGTAATCATTCCAGATAAGAAAACTCCCCATCACAACTACATGAAATCAGACCCAGGGAGTATATTTGGGTAGTGTATCTTGACCAAAGAGTGGTCCTCAGTATCAGGATTTGTTTTTCTCCCAAAGACAGATACCACCAATGTTAGACTGCATTCGCAATGGAAATCATCGCTTGGGCACTGAATCCAGCCACAGAGGATTTGGCAAAAGGGCTGTAACCTCTTCTCTCTCCTCACCAGTGAGAATCCCACCACAGTTTTCCATCCGTTGGTGACCTCCATCCTGGATTACCTCAATGCCCTTTGCTCAGGGCTATGGTTAAAGACCTCCCAGAAGCTCCAGATGTTGGTACAGAATGCATCAGTTGTCTAGTTGTTAACGGTCATAGGCTGACGTGACTGGAGTGTCTCTGAATCCCCAGGGCCCATCTGGTGTAGGCTGGTGGTCCCATGCCCTTTTAGCAGCCTGAGTCACTGGGATTTTTAAGAAGTGTATTGAGACTGTTGATATTTTGTAGCTTTTGAATCTCCATGTAAGTTCACCACTTCTAGGCAAGGAAGTGGACTGGGTACAAGCAAAAGGTAGGAAACACTCTTGAAAACGAATACATGTAAAAGGAAGTTTTGTTGGGTTTCCTTAGCTTCACACAATGAAGATGGCATGATGGTCGGTCTGTGAAAGGAGGCTATGGGATACACCCACTTGCCAGCTCGAAGCCAGAGATTCTAAGGCCAAGATGTTCTGCCCACTCAGGTCCCACCATCACAACAACTAATAATGATTTTTGAAGAAAATGAGTATAAAATAGCAATTGTCAGCAGAGAATACATACAACTTGATTCTGCTGCCTCCAGTCTTTAATGAAATCCAAGGTTATCAGCTAGTATCAGCTGTTGACTAAGGAAATATGATTTAAAAATAAGGTGAAATGTCATTGTCCTTAAATGCTTCACTTTCATGAATTTCCTTTTGTAAAACACTTGCTTTTGTAAAACACTTGGAAATCAGAAACAAAGATCACTGTACCAATTATATGGAAGGTTCTGATGTACTCATTGGTTATCTGAGCTCATATTAGTCTAGTATTTTTGGTTTTGACTAGTCAAGCATTATTTAAAACTGGGCATTAGAAAGCAATTTAAAAACATTAATTGAGAATAACTAAACATTGTGGGGTTAAAATATGAAGGTGTACTAAAATAGTTAAGTCAGGCATGTGTTATAGTGACAGCTCCTATTCGACTCAGAGAAACCAGTTATGATTGCTGACAGCAAAGCTTAAGTTGGGCTCAAGAAAGACAATCCATGTGCAAATGGGACAATCAGCATTCACTGCTGTGACAAAAGTTTCTAATGAGTAGGTAGAATGACCTACACAGGTATGAGGGTGAAATCACCCATTATCCCAAAAGAAAGATGGCTCATAATAAAGTACTTTAAATTAATGAATACCCATAAGTTGAGAAAGTTAAATGACAGGACTGGCTTATTTCACTTAGCATAATATGTTTTAACTCCATCCATGTCATTGCAAATGGCAAGATTTTATGCTTTTTGATGGTTGAGTAATATTCCATTACACACACACACACACACACACACACACACACACACACTACCTCTTCTTTATCCATTTGTCAGTTGATGGACATTGGGGCTCTCTCCATAGTTTAGCTGTTGTTTATAATGCTGCTATTAGCATTGGGGTACATGTACCCATTCAAGTCTGTGTTTTTGTATCCTTTGGGTAAATACCTAGTAGTGCAATTACTGGATCGTAGGGTAGTTCTGTTTTTAGTTTTCTGAGGAACTTCCATACTGTTCTCTAGAGTAGCTGTGCCAGTTTGCATTCCCACCAGCACGGGGAAGAAAGGGTTCCCCTTTCTCTGCATGTTTTCCAATGTCTCTTGTTCCCTGTATTGTTCATTTTTGCCATTCTGACAGCCATGCCATTCTGACATGGCTCATCGTAGTTTTGATTTGTATTTCCCTGATGATGAGTGACGTTGAGCATCTTTTCACGTGTCTTTTAGCCATCTGGATGTCTTCTTTGGAAAACTGTCTATTCATGTCTTCTGCCCATTTATTAGCCGGATGATTTGTTTTTGGATGTTGAGTTTAATAAGTTTTTTATAGATTTTGGATACTAATCCATTATCAGATATGTCATTTGCATCTTCTCCCATTTCATAGGCTGCCTTTTAGTTTTATTTTTTTATTGTTTCCTTTGCTATGCAGATGTTTTTATCTTCTTCTTACATCCCAATAGTTCATTTTTGAATTTGTTTCCCTTGACTCTGGTGATGTGTCTCATAAGAAGTTCCTCTATCTGAGGTCACAGAGGTTGCTGCCTGTGCTCTTTTCTAGCGTTTTGATGGTTTCCTGTTTAGGTCTTTCATCTATTTTGAATTTACTTTTGCGTATGGTGTAAGAATGTGGTCCAGTTTCTACTGCATGTTGTTGTCTGGTTTTCCCAACATCATGTGTTAAAGAGACCATCTTTTTTTCCACTAGATATTCTTTCCTGTTTTGATGAAATTAGTTGACCAGAGAGTTGTGGGTCCATTTCTGGCTTTTCTATTCTGTTCCATTGATCTATGAGTCTGTTTTTGTGCCAATACCATACTGTCTTGATGATTACAGCTTTGTAACATAGCTTGAAATCTAAATCGTGATGCTTCCAGTTTTGTTTTTCTTTTTCAGAATTGCTTTGGCTTTTCAGGGTCTTTTGTGGTTCCATACAAATTTTAGGATTGTTTGTTCTAGCTCTGCGAAAAATGCTGGTGGTATTTTGATAGGGAGTGCATTAAATGTGTAGATTGCTTTGGGTAGTATAGACATTTTAACAGTGTTTGTTCTTCCAGTCAATCAGAGAAAGAAAAATACCATATGATTTCACTCATATGTGGAATTTATGAAAAAACAGATGAACATATGGGAAGGGGAAAAAGAGGAGAGAGGGAAACAGACCACAAGAGACTCTTAAAGATAGAGAACAAACTGAGAGTTGACTGAGGGAGGTGGGTGGGGGATGGGCCAGATGGGTGATGGGCATTAAAGAGGCTATTTGTTGTAATGAGCATTGGGTGTCATATGTAAGTGATGAATCACTGAATTTTACTCCCAAAACCAATATCGCACTATGTTTTGACTAAAATTTTAATTTAAAAAATTAAAAAAATAAATGATGGGAAAAATAGAATTAGCTGGATTCATATGTCTAATTTCCAGAATTAATGCTATTTCATGCTACTAAGTGTATTAAAGTAACTGTAGGCATTATTACTATCCATATTTCAGACATTCCCAGAGTGAATGTTAAAAAAGAAGAGCTCATGACAAATCAGCACATTCAATGAAAATAATTATATGAGGAAATGTATGTTAACATATATTGATACAGATACTATGCACATGTCATGGGGAAATTGGAATACACCTCTCCCTAGAAAGAGGCTGGAGTTTCAGTCCTGACTTCTCATTATGCCTGCTTCATAACACCAGTTACCTTCATCAAGATCCCCACACTGGCTCAGCTGGTTACCAGCTATGGCACCATAGGTCTGTCTGTGCATTTACTAAAAGGGTAATGATTCTGCCGATGGCTTTACCATTCTAAGATCTCTGCCCCATGGGCCACTACACATTGACTTAGATCATATTGGAGTCAATTACCCTTCATATGCCTTTCTAGCATTTAAAGGCACCCTTTGGACTCAGCACCCTAAGAACATACCTTAGCTTCTTTTAGTCTCCAAAGGTTACCATCCTTTAGAGTCAAGAAGTTACTTCTAACATTCCAAGTTTCCTGAGATTTCTAAAGGCCAGTGCGGTGGCTAGCATCAGTTTGTGTGGAAGTGTTTTACTGATCTGCGGCAAAACTCAAGAGGAAAACAAAGCACAAGATAGTGGGTTGTTTTTTCCCTAAAGTTAAAGGTATACTCTGTTAAAGCTCTCTGTAGCCTAACTTCATGTACTTCTAAGAACCTTTCCACTCTGGCATTCTTCCATTTGAAAAAATGATAGTGATTAACTGATGGCAAGCTTTCCCTTATATCTTTACTTTGTGAAGCACAAAGACAAAAATCACATTATTCCTTCTCTTCCTTCCTTTCTTTTCCTCTCTCCATTCCTTCTTCATCTTTCTTTTGCTCTCATATTAGTTTGTTTGCTCACGCTTTGTTATGTTACTGTTTTCTGAAATTAAAGGTACGGAAAACATGGCGTCATGGGCTCTCTGGTCACCAGGATAAATGGACTGAGTGTCAGTGCCCATCTTACACTGACCAAGCTGTAACAAAATCTATCCCTGCACATTCTCAGCTGGTAACTCTGTATTTTCCATGGAGAGCCTGTGGTAAGACTATCCAGAAAGAAGGGGGGGCGGGGGAGGAGCTGGAAAGGAAGAAAAAACGAAGAAAATAGAAGACAAATGATATTCAATTATTGCAGTTCCCCATGTTTCCATTTGTTTCCTCAATCAGGCTAACTTTGCTGCTGTTTAAAGCCGACTGAGAGAAGGACACCTGGGTGGCCCAGTCAGTTAAGCATCTAACTTCAGCTCAGGTCACCATGGTTTTGCAGTTTGTGGGTTCCAGCCCTGCATCGAACTCTGGGCTGACAGCTCAGAGCCTAGAGCCTGCTTCAGATTCTGTCTCCCTCTCTCTCTGCCTCATACCCCACCCCCGCCACGATCTGTCTCTCTCTCTCTCAAAAATAGATAAACATTAAAGAAAATTTTTTAAAAAGCTGACTGAGAGAAACAACTCCTAAATATGCTCTAAGATCCGGTTGAACATGCACCACCTGGATAAATTTGGTGGCTCCAGAGAAGCTGTGGGTCCCTTTCATTCTAACAAACTCCAGAATGACTGGATCATTCCTGTGACAGCTCCCTGTTGTATTGACAGAATAACTCAGAATGAGGAAGCACCTAAGGGCATGTAAAGACCTGGAACAGCCCTGGGGATAACCTGTTCTCCCTAAAGACGCAAAAGCAGTAGACAAACAAGAAGGAAGCCAAGGTCCTATCCTGGCCCTGCTCCAACTGGCCATGTGATTTTGAGGGTGTCAGTTTACAGGATGGGGGTCTAATTTTCCACCTGTAACAATAGAAACTTCCAGCCTACCCAATAAAGATGCCAGAATATGATGAAGCAGAACTGCTAGGGCTCGAAGACAGGACCACTGAAGGACAGGAGTTTTCCCCAATCTGAGTTTGACTAGTGCACCTCAGACAGGACTCCAGAGGTGAAGTGCAGCAAAACAATATTATTAATTTCAAATTATGAGGGCCCAGCCATTAATATTCCAACTATTAGTTAAGATTCCAGCTACAGTCTAAAAAGAGAAATTCTGTCTGTAGCAAATAATATTAACTTCAAGATACTGGACACATTTCTATTTCCATTAATATCAGAAACAAAGGGGGAGGCATCTGGGTGGCTCAGTTAGTTAAGCGTTGGACTTTAGCTCAGGTCATGCTATGGGTCAAGAGTTTGAGTCCCACATCGGGCTCACTGCTGTCAAAGCAAAGCCCGCCTCAGATCCTCTGTCCCCCTTTCTCTCTCTCTCTCTCTCTCTCTCTCAGAAATAAATAAACATTAAAAAAAAAAAAAAAGAAAAGAAAAAAGGCTAGGTTGTCCGTTACTGCCACTACTGTTCAGGATTATGTGGAAGTTTTAGCCAAAATATTCAGATATTAAACATAAATAAAATACCTCACTAATGAAAAGGGGAGTACAAATTATCTTAATTTCTCATATGATTGCCTGCCTTTTTCAAAAGCCAATATAAACAACTGGCAAGCAATTAAAACTACTAAAAGAATGATAGCAAAGGGGAGTGAACATTAAAAAATATATACATAGTCAATTATTTTTAAAAATTATTAAGTTGTTAAAGTGACTGTTTAGAAGATTAATAGCATGAGAATGGAAGTGGATAGGCATTGATGGCTGCTGATTATTCCAGAGGCAGGCAGATCCCTGCCCCATGATGGAGAAAAACGAGCAAAGACAGAAAAGGAGCACTGACAGCAGGCAGTGGGGAAGTCAAGGTGGTTGGGGAGGGCTATTTAAAATGGAAGTCGAGGAAGAATGTAGAGGGGACAAACCGGTTATTCAGAGTCTACGCAGAGAAATTTAAACCTGATACAGAAGGAAATAAACAAGAACTAACAGAAGAAATGCAATACTGGTGTAATGGATGATTAAAAGTCCTTTGTTCCCCTCCCTTTCCTCCATTTTCTGCTATTTTATAGTGAAGATCAGATACTTCTCATGAATATCTTTAGACTGTAATTACTGATTAAGATTACTTTCTTTCATAAGTATTTGTTGGGGATCAACCCCACACTGAGCATATAGCAGACACATTCCTTGTCATATTAAAATGGACAAAGTATTTGGGGTGCCAGAGTGGCTTAAGCATGCTACTCTTGGTTCCCATTCAGGCCATGATCTCATGGGTTCATGAGTTTGAGCCCTGTATCAGGCTCTGTGCTGTCAATGTGGAGCCTACTTGGGATTCTCTCTCTCCCCCTCTCTCTCTCTCAGAATAAATGAATAAAAACTTTTTAAAAAATGGAAAGAGTATCATATCTCTAGGTATGTTGTGAAAACAGAAATTTTTCTAAAATAAAACTTTTGGTGGGTCTAATACATATTTAATTAAAATTTCAGTGAGGTTTGTGTTGATTAATAAATGGATAAAAATATTTAGATCAATTGAGAATGAAGAGTAATGGAGAGGGGTGCCTAGGTGGCTCAGTTGGTTAAGCGTCCGACGTCGGCTCAGGTCATGATCTCACAGTTCGTAGGTTTGAGCCCCACGTCAGGCTCTGTGCTGACAGCTAGCTCAGAGGCTGGAGCCTGCTTCAGATTCTGTATCTCCCTCTCTCTCTGACCCTCCCCTGCTCACACTCTCTCTCTCTCAGAAATAAATAAAAAACATTAAAAAAAAAGAGTAATGGAGAGGTACCTTCAATTCTCATTGTTAAAATACTGATAGAGGTATAATAAAAATACAACTCTACAATCTAATAAATGGTACAAGAAAGAAAAGTCAAAGACAGATCCTGTTATGTGTAATAATGGCATATTACAAAGGTCACATTACAAACAGAACAGGAAAGAAATGACAAAGTTTGAATACAATCCATTAATTAAAAATTAATAATAGATCTTTATCACAGATCTTTCACTGACATTCTTTTCAAATGTATTAAAAAGTTAACTATATATGAAACTGGAAAAAAAAAGAAATACAGGTTAGTTTTATGTGATCGATGGATGGAGGTCTTTCATGGGATAAAAATCAATGAAAGAAATACAGAAAATATATATAGATTCAAATACATAAAAATGTAAACAGCTGCTTATTAAAACCTATAAATTAAACACTTCAAAGGGGGAAATCTAAGCAAATAGCCTAAATATTGATGCTAATAATTAAGAAAATAAAAGACAAACAGAAATAATGTTTGCAACACTTATGTTCTAATTGTGAAGCAGACACTTGATAAATCCAAAAGATGTGATCTGACACTGCTATCACCTGAATACTCATACTCCCCCCCTCTCCGATTCATATGTTGAAATTTTAAACATCGAAAATGATGGTATTAAGAGATGGGTCCTTTGCAGGGGGTGCCTGGATGATTCAGTCAGTTAAGCATCTGACTTCGGGTCAGGTCATGATCTCCCAGTTCATGAGTTCAAGCCCTGCATGGGGCTCTCTGCTGTCAGAGAGGAGCCTGCTTCAGATCTTCTATCTCCCTTTCTCTCCACTCCTCCTCTGCCCCTCCTCTCCCCCTGCCCCTAACCTCGCCCCTTCCCCCCAACCTCTGCCCCTCCCCCAACCTCTCTCCCTCTCTCGGCCTGCATAGTGCTCATGCATGCCTTCTCTCTCAAAAATAAATAAACATTTTTTAAAAGGGGTGGGGCCTTTGGGAGGTGCTTAAGTCATAAATGTGGAGCACTTGTGAAGGAGGTTGGTGCCCTTATGAAAGAAGCTGCAGAAAGTTCCCTAGCCCCTTCCACCATGGGAGGACCAAGTGAGAAGACCCAAGCTACACACCAGGAGGAAGGTCCTCACCAGAAAATATGACCATGCTAATATCTAAATCTTGAACTTCCCAGCCTCCAGGACTGGGAGAATTACATTTCTGCTGTCTATAAGCTACCCAGCTACCCAGTCTGATATTTCAGACTAAGACAGACACATAGCCACAATAGCATACTTGAAGAGAAGCTGAATTTTTATCATGTTTAAAAGTAAAAAAGCAAAAATAGACTTTACTAAAATAACCCAATGAAATAATATTAAAACTTCTATATTTTATGTCCCCCCTCTATCTGCCCCTCTTCCACTTGTGCTTTCCCCTAAAATACTGCCCCTCTTCCACTTGTGCTTTCCCCTAAAATAAATATTTTTTAAAAACATATATTTTAAAGATGGGTTGTGTTTAGTGAAGAGTTAAAAAGCAGTTCAATTCAATTTGGTACCCTTCTATCCCAACTGTTTGATACAACTTTCAATTCTTTTGCTGATCTTACTTTAAAGTGCTACTTTGCCTCACCCTAGTCCTCTAATTTTAAGTTAAATTGGCTTCCTGAATTGCCCTGTCTCAGGAATTCCAGAGCTTTCTCTTACATCAAATTCTTTTCTTCTACTCTAATTAGAAATGTTAACTCTCTTGTTGAAAAATGTTTCCTATGTATGCTTTCTCACATAATTAAGTAAAAGATTACTTTTGTCTGACGATTTCCCGGAAGTACAAAGAAATCTATAAGGAGATTAGGCTGACCGTTTCCACAGCAGCAGTATGGATGGCTTTCTGCTTTTTCCAGTTTCAGGGTCTGTCTCCACCTGCTCATCTCTCTTTATTTTCCTGCCTCACCCCACTTATGCTGCATTTCCTGAATTGTAAGAAACACATTATATTTTACATTTCAGTATTTCTAAAACTGGAAATTTTTTAAGAAAAGATTTTATGTTTCAGTAATTCTATACTCAACTTGAGTTGAGGCTCGAGCTCACAACCTTGAGATCAAGCCTCACAGTTTCCACCAACTGAGCCAGCCAGGCGCCCCCTAAAACTGGAATTTTAACTGAATTTGCCAAAGTTTCCTTATTACCTTTTACTCATTATTGGAATGCAGAAGTCCTTTTTAAAAAAAAGACAATAGATTATATTCAATATACAACTTGTAAAATATAAGTTTCTAATAAAAAACTGTTTTCTCAAAGGATGAATCTTTCCCCTACTAGAGAAAAAACATTTTAAAAAATCTCAGTGAGATGTTAAATTTTTTTCTTTATTTAGATTTTAAATAATCCCTCTAAATTTTTGAAGGATGTATATTACAAAATGGCTTCCCTGGCATTCTAATCAAAGCAACTCTGGATGATCTGGAGAAATATTTAACCACTTAGAATTTGGAAGAAACATTCTTTTGCAAAAAGACACCTGCTTTATTGAAAACTTGGCTGCTATTAGCTGTATGCAAGTATGGGGCAAAAGTGACTTATGTGAGTTTTGATTGTTTCGTGCCTGTGCACACCTGTCACTAAAAGCTTTGCATATCACCCAGTAGTGTGTTGGTGGATGTTTAACAACTGGCTCTCTGGGAAGAAGAGGGGGAAGGGAGAGGAAACCTTGATGTGTAGCATTTGCCAGTTTCCCTGGTTTCCCTCCACAGCCAATTTCAAGCTAACAACGTGGTGTCTGTCATTGAACACGGAGTTGGGAGGAGATGGCTGTGCACAGGCTGTCCCAGCTGATGGTGGTAAACACCTAAATTAAATTCCTGGAATAAAGAATTGATAAGCTACTGCATGCCTAAAGACAGCCTCTGGCTGTTACCCAGATTTCTTGAAAGAGAAGAATTATGGTAGGGGAGCATGGATAGAAATTGAGTGGGAAGGGATAACTGCCTGAGTCAGATGCTATACATCTAATGGGGGGGAGGGGGTTGTTTACACATTTGATCGGGGGTAGAAATTTGTCTAATTGTGGCTTACTAGCTTACTGTATGTATTTAGGAAGAGGAGGCTATGTAAACATCCTCTTCTATCTCATCTATAAAATCTTTGTTAAGTTCTACATTGCTCACTAGTGCTTTGGGATGAATTTTGTGTGGGGGTGGGAAAGGGGTGAGGAGGTGTGACTTAAAAAGTGCAGAGTCCTGGTGTACCTGGGTGGCTCAGTTGGTTAAGGGTCTGACTTTAGCTCAGGTCATGATCTCACAGTTCATAGGTTCAAGCCCCACGTTGGGCTCTGTGCTGACAGCTCAGAGTCTGGAGCCTACTTCAGATTCTGTGTCTCCCTCTCTCTCTGCCCCTCCCCGACTCATGCTCTGTCTCTCTCCATCTCTCAAAAATAAATAAAAGCTGAAAAAAATTGTTTTTAAGTGTAGCGTCCTGCTTAAGAAGTGGTGTGGAACTAAAACTCAGGTTGACTATGGGGGTAACAAACTTGCATGTCAAAAGTAATTTAAGAGAGCAAAAAGTGGAAGTCAGGGTGGATGGAAGGTTTCTAAGAAGAAACAATTTTTTTTGTTTGCTTTCTTTTTCTTGCTAGGGAGCTTCAATTTACATGGCTGGTCATAGAGGATAATAAAGAAAAGGGAAAGGAAGGGACAGTGTAAAATACATGCGTTGCAGCAGATTTGGGGACTATGTGGATAAGCCAAGAATGCTGTGACATCATGAGCCAAGTTTTATATGTTCTCTTGATGTAAAACATGGATCCATTTTGATACAGTCTGATGTAGCCTTGTTACCACATTGGTCCCTCAATATTAAATATTTGAGACTCTCTTCCAGATAGAACTTCATTAATTATTTGCATTTGCTAAATCCTTTTCCCAGATTTTTATCTAAGAATGTTTTATGGTAAAGTCATATGGACTCTGTGAGACAAGATACATACAAGTACAATTTACCGATCATGATTTTGTATAAACTGGGAACATGGAGGGTAGAGAGATTGAGGGGATTTGTCCACAAGCCTCTCCTTTGTCCAAGGTAGGCCTGGAAATGGAAGTAACTCTTCAGACTTCTGATTCTATGCTCTTCCTTCCAGACAGTACTCATCTGACTATGCAGCAAGCCCTGGGATGCACAGAGGCCACCAGCAATAGAGAGACGGGGTACGGTTACACTGTAGTTATATTTTGCCCATTGCTTGAGAGACAATTTCTACCTTGGTCCTCTCCTGAACAGAAGAGAGAAATGGGGAGGAGGACTGGATGAGGCTGTACTCTGTGTGGTCCAGAGGCCTTTACTGCTGGAAGTGGGCCCTTCCGGCCACAGTGCTACCAGGAATCTTCTTTTCCCCTTATAGTAAAACCCTGTTTATAAATATACATGCACCCATACACAAACATATACATCCCTCAAATGTCCAGAGCAGTTCTGTATCCACAGAGATAAATACAGAATAAAGAGGCATGACAGAGACAGATGGATAGAGAAGTATTTTTAATTTTTTAAGAAAACATTTGCCCGCTTTGGGGAGAAACAGTCGTTTCTAAGGTTCTAAGGGAAAGGAAACCTGTACTTAGGCTAAACTTCCTCGGGATTAATTATTACTGTATTTGAAATCCAAATGACTTGACCCATCATTAGTGGATAAGTGTAGGCCAGGGAATAAATATCCACTCTGTCCACAACAAGACAGGTATCCGCACCAAGTTCGAAGGCCCCTGGACCTCACCACACACACATTTAGGCCATCTTTAGAGTTGTGATGACGAAAGGCTGGATGTATTCTGAAAGCCCAAGGAGGCGGCCAGCACAACCTCAGGCTCATTAGCAGAAACCACAGGTATAACCAGCTGCTGGGCCATTCACGTAACCAATCCTCGAGCCAGATGCCACTTTTGGAAAAACATACCTCAGTGCTCCTCATTGAAATTCCGTCTCTGGACTTATAAAGAGGGTACTGTGTGAGCAACACAGGCACGGCTTGGGGCAACTGGGGCCATTCTGTGAGATATAGTCCGAGACTCTGCTCTGTTTTCCAAATGGCTGCTCATCGTAAACAGCCTGTTCAGTGCGCCTGGGAACACCACACAGGCCCAGCCGGCGGGGATTTTATGCACGTCTGTGAGTCCGGCTTTACTCTATTCTGAGTGGTGGGGGAAAGGGATCAGAGGGGTATAAAATCTCATATGAAGTAAATGAACGAAGAAGTGTTTTATCAATAAAATTTCATTTACACCTCCCATGCCTATCACTTAAATGACAAAAGCACAGGGACACCTCACATCTTCTTTAGAACATGTGTCTTTTTTTCTGTTAATAAACAGAGTACAGACCTCAAACACTTGTGTACTTAATAAGTGTTATTTGAAGATGGTGGCATTTGTTAAACAGAATTCATGCGCTTGGCTTACAAAGGGTTCTCTTTACTCCCTCTTATTTAATGTGACTTCAAATCGACTACTAATCCTTCTCTCAGATTTTAAAACAATTTGGTACCATATCCCACATGTTGGCACTCAACATTTTTAATATTTGGAGCTCATACTTCAATTTTAGTACCCTGTCTCTTATTTTGGACATTTTCTATAGAAATATCTACTCTGAAGAGCAACATTTGGCAACAAAACGAAACAGATGAGGTCACAAAAGAGTGTTCATTACAAATACCCTTTTGCAACTTAGGACAAAAACCACATGCAACAACAACAACAACAACAACATGTAGAGCGTTTATACATTGGTATAATGTGCTTTCAGGTTTGGGAAGAGGAGCTTATAAAAAACCGAAATGCAAACAAAGGCAAAAAGGACAGAAGAGATAATGATATAATTTTATGGCTCATAAAACATTGACAGAGGATAGCAGCATACAAGTCCCACATACTTTCATTTCTCCAAGTTACACTACTTACCGTCCTAACCTATTTTGAGTTTTTCTTTCTATCCATATTCCTTATTTGCCACATGATAGCTTATATTCTTCCTTCTCTGTACTATGATTTCCTATTTTCCCAGCAAAATCATTTGAAGTCCATGGTAAAGTAATGCACAGAGATATACTGGCAATGACCCAACATGCCCTGATGTTCTGATGGGAGAAATATTTGGGGGGTTACTAGAATAAATCCGAGTTCATCAAACAGCCTCTGTTCCTCCCAACGTCTGTTGCCCACTATGAGTCCCCACATGGAGCGGCCACATTTCTTGATGCTACAAGAAAGGGACAGCTGTACAGTTTTAAAGTCTTAACATTAGAGGATGAGAGTTCCCAGGGTTTAATATTCTGACAAATACTAGGTTTGTTTCCTCAAGTACTCTGTGCTTTTTGATGGTGAGCATACTACCTTCAGAAGATATTACTGTTCTTCTTTTCAGGTGGAGGTCCTGCACACCAAGTTTCGGGAAAGCATTCTTCTAGAGTGGTTTCATCTTTGTGTCTGCTGGGATCTCATTGGTCCTAGCCCAGTTTTTACATAAATATTTGAACAGGATACCTTGGGTCTTATTGTTTCTGGCATCTTATTTATTTCTGGCATCTTGGGATTTCTCTTTCTTTTGTGCTAGGCATTGTAAGACTTCTGTTGTTGCTATTTTGTTTTATTTTATCACATAAATGGAAGAAGAAGGAGTGTTTGTGTCAACTTAATCTGTCTTAGCACAAGAAATTCTGGTCTGATTTATAGTATTTCTGGTCCTTGTAGGAGTAATTTCTCAATGTAAAGTGGTTGGGGTTATAATTTGGTTTCTAATAAAAATCTGACTACAGGAAGAAAATGGGCTAGAGGTTCTCTGATTCCTATGACTATTCCTGTCGTTGCCAATTCATTAAACGGTCTTCTTGGTTTTGAAATGAGTGTCATGAATCTTCTCTAAAAGTAAGGGTCAGCTTTCAGAGTGTACATAAAATCAACTTTCAAAGCCTCTCAGTCTTAGGTTAGATGCTGAACTTTGATATAATTTCCTAATGTCATAAATGTTACCCTCTGTAGCTACTTGGGACACAGCCTGACTACAGATAATTTCCTCCGGTAATAACACCTCAACATGGCTGTTGGCTGCAGACACATATGTGGTTAACATCTATATGCTCTAGCACATGTGTGGCTCACGATGCTTTAGTTAATATTGCACATCATCTACCTAAGTTTTCAAAAATTAATTTTCAAGCTTGTGAAAATTTAGCAAATTATGTTTGTTAGCATTTAATTGCCTTACTTAAAGGATGCTATTAATTATATTAATTATTTAAATTTAGAATTATTAGATGACTTATGAAATTATTTCTGCCTTTTAAGAAACTAAGATAATTTAAAATTTTTAGTGATCTACTAAAAATGGCTGTGGAGATTCTATAGAATATATTTCTTAGAATCATCATAACCCAAAGAAGTATTTACTAGTTTTCTTTAATGTTTATTAATTTATTTTGAGAGAGAGAGGATGAGCAAGGGAGGCCCAGAGAAAGAGGGACAGAGAGAGATTCCCAAGCAGGCTCCACGCTGTCAGCACAGAGCCTGATGTGGGGCTTGATCTTATTAGCTGTAAGATCATGACTTAAGCCAAAATCAAGAGTTGGATGCTTAGCTGACCGAGTCACCCAGGCGCCTCTAGATAATTTTATTCAATTGAGAAAAAAGACTAGACTGGATAAAAACAATTCCAAGTGTTTTACTTTTATATATTTTATGTTTTCTCTTGTATTTATTTTTTAAAAGATATTAAAGCATAATTTCTCTCCATTCCCAATTACCAAATAATAAAAGACATTCTCTTCAAGGTCAAGAAATAAATTAAATTTATTTCTAACTATCATTGGGGGCTGAACTGAGAAATTTTTCAGTTGCTTCAAACAATTGAGAAAAAGGAAAAGTAATGAAAGCCATTTTCACTGAATAGGAATCAAGTTATCAGTGTTCAAAGCCAAATGAACTTTGCCTATTAGTTATTCCAAAACATGTTCTGGCCATAATTGAAAGCTAACATTTAAATTTCCATGAAAAGGGAAAAATAAACCAATTCATACATATATTGTATTATGCTACATGGCCCAACACTGTCCACTATGATTATCTATGTGCTGCTACTCCACTCCTTCAATTCACGTTCACAAACTGAGAGACACTCTGCTACATGCTGAGGGCAGCAAAAAGATGACCAAGATAAAGCCTGTCTTTAAGAGGTAGTCTAATTGAAAGTCAGATGTCTAACTATATACTGTCTAACAAAACCTGCTTTAAATATAGAAAAGAGGTTAAAAATAAAAGTGTAAGGAAATACTATCAAAAGACTAAGACTGCAAAGACTAACCAAAAGAAAGTTTACTTGCTCCATTAGTATCAGATAAATGCTTCCTACAAGAAAGTATTACCATGGAAAAGGCACATTCAGGTCAATGTATCAAGAAGACATAATCCTAATTATGTATGTGCCTAATAACAAGGCTTCAAAATACATGAAGAAAAAAAATTTGGTAGAACTGTAAAGTGAAATAAACAGACACATAATTACAACTAAAGATTTCAATACCTTTCTTTTAATAACTGATAAAACAAGTAGATAAATATATCAATAAGGATTTGAAAGACTTTAACAAGACTATTAAGTAATTTGATCTAATAATTGTAAAACACTCCAACCAAAATTTATTTAGAACACACATTTTTTTTCAAATGCAATTGGCCTATTCATGACTAGAACATATTTTGTGCAATGAAACAAATTACAAAATATTTTAATAAATAATTTTTCATTTTTATTGGCTGTCTAATTAAAATATTTTCTATGTTAAATAAAATTAAACAAAGTATGTTCTCTGGTGTCAATAGAATTAAATCAGAAATGAATAATTTTTAAAAAGCTGACAGGAATAAATAAAATAGGTTGAAGGTAATTAAGAAGTGAAACTTCTAGTTATAGAATAAATAAAAAGGCCCTCCTTACAGGGAGGTGCCTGGGTGGCTCAAGTCGGTTAAGCATCCAACACTTGATTCTGATTCAGGTCAATTTTAGCTCAGGTCATGATCTCACAGTTTGTGAGATTGAGCCCCTGCATTGGGCTCAGTGCTGACAGCACAGAGCCTACTTGGGATTCTTTCTCTCTCTCCTTCTTTCTGTGCCCCCTCCCCCACTCATGAGCACTCGTGTTCTCTCACTCTCTCTCTTCCCCTCTTTTTCTCGCTCTCAAAATAAATATTTTTTTTTAAAAAAAAGAGTAAACAAGCCACAAGAATGAAAAGTGCAAGGTAGGGAATATAGCCAATAATATTGTAATAACATCATATGGTGACTACAGTTATTGTGTTGAGCTTTTCATAATGTACATAATTCTCAGGTCACTAGTTGTACACCTGAAGTTAATATAAAATGTCAACTATACTTCAATTAAATTGATTTAAATCTGACACATCCCAAATATTCAAAAGTTAGGCTTCTAAATAACTTTTGATTAAAAAAGAAATAACAAGAGAAATTAGATTATGTTTGTTTTTAAATGTTTATTTATTTTAGAGAAAGAGACAGAGCGTGAGCAGGGGAGGGACAGAGAGAGAAGGAGACACAGAACTCGAAGCAGGCTCCAGGCTCTGAGCCCAGCACAGAGGCCAACACGGGGCCCAAACCCATGAACTGTGAGATGACGACCTGAGCTGATGTCAGATGCTTAACCGACTGAGCCACCAAGGAGCCCAGATTATGTTTTCAATGGAATATAAATAAAAACAAAATGTATCTAAGTTTGTGGGATGCAAATAAAACACTCATTATACTGGAGGGAAATGTATAGTTTTAACGTTTGTATCAGAAAAGAGGAAAAGCCTAAAATCACAAGTTTCCAACTTAAGATACTAGAAAAAGAAGAGCCAACCTAAAACAAAGTAAGTAGAGAATAAGAAATAATAGAGATAAGAGCATAAATCAATGAAATAGAAAACGGACAAATAGGAAAAATCGATAGAACTGAAAAAACAGATTCTTTTAAAAGGTCAACAAAATTGATAAACTTCCAGCCAGACTGATTAAGAAAAACGCAGAGAAGATATAATTTATCAGTAGCAAGAATGAGAGATGTAACATCTCAACAGATTCTATAGAAGTTTAAAAAGCATATTATAAATAATTTATTGACAATAATTTTAACAATGTAAATGAAATAAATTTTTGAAAGATGCAAACTAACAAAGCTCACTCAAGAAAAAAGAGATTACTTGTGTATCCATTAAAGAAAGTGAGTTTGTTTTCAAAATTAGATGCTTTTCCAGGAAACAACCTCCTTGACCTCCACAGCAGCAATTTCTTACTTGACATATCCCCAAAAGCAAAAGAATCAAGAGCAAAAATAAACTGGTGGGACTTCAACAAGATTAAAATCTTCTGCACGGAAACAATCCATAAAACTAATAGGCAACCGACGGAATGGAAAAAGATAGTTGCAAATGATATATCAGATACAGTTTAATATCCAAAATCTGTAAGGAACTCACCAAACTCCACACCCGAAAAACAAACAACCCAGTGAAGAAATGGGCAGAAGATACGAACAGACACTTCTCCAAGGAGGACATCCAGATGGCCAACAGACACATGAAACAATGCTCAGCATACCTCCTCATCATGGAAATACAAATCAAAACCACACTGAGATACCACCTCACGCCAGTCAGAGTGGCTAAAATGAGCAAATCAGAGAACTCTAGATGCTGGCGAGGATGTGGAGAAACGGGAACCCTCCTACACTGTTGGTGGGAATGCAGACTGGTGCAGCCCCTCTGGAAAACAGTGTGGAGGTTCCTCAGGAAACTAACAATAGAACTCCCCTATGACCCAGCAATAGTACTGCTAGGAATTTACCCAAGGGATACAGGAGTGCTGATGCATAGGGGCACATGTACCCCAATGTTCATAGCAGCACTCTCAACAATAGCCAAAACATGGAAACAGCCTAAGTGTCCATCAACGGAAGAATGGATCAAGAAGATGTGGTTTATCTATACGATGGAATACTACATGGCAATGAGAAAGAATGAAATCTGGCCATGTGTAGCAACATGGATGGACCTTGAGGGTGTTATGCTGAACAAAATAAGTCAGGCAGAGAAGGACAAATATCATATGTTTGCATGTATAGGAGGATTAGGAAGAACTTAACGGAGGACCGTGGGGGAGAAGAAGGGGGGAAATGGTGGGGGAGAGGGAGAGAGGCAAACCATGAGACTCTTGAATGCTGAGAACAAACTGAGGACTGATGGGTGTGGGGGGGAAGGGGGGAGATGGGCATGGAAGAGGGCACTTGTGGGGATGAGCACTGGGTGTTATATGAAAACTAACTTGACAATAAACTATTTGTAAAAAAAAAAAAAAAAAGGAAAAACAAAATTAGATGCTTTTCTCCTAGGCCTGGGAGCTAGACATGGAAACAGGATTCCCACTCCTACCACGTATATTCTGTATATTCAATATTAGGCAGTCAAACAAGAGAAAGAAAACTCATACAAATTAGAAAGGAAGAAGGAAAACTATCTTTAATTGCAAATGACATAACTGTGTTTATAGAAATCCTATGAAATTTAGAAAAAAAATACTTCTAGAATTTATAGAAGAGTTTTCCATGACAGTAAGATAAAAAAATACAACATATAAAAATCTTAAAATGTTAAACATGCATCTACCATCTGCTCCAACAATCCTCCCTTAGATATTTCCCAAGAGGGAAAAAAAACCACATTTCCACATATATTTCCATAACCTGATATGTGAATGTTTATAACAATGTATAGGTAGAAAGTGAAGTTTTTAAAATTATATAAACAGTAAGTACTTAGTTATGCATTTAACAAATATGTGAAGACTTATACAATAACACATTGCTGAGAGAATTTTTGAAAGATCTATATACGTAAGGAGATATATCACATAAATAGATCAGAAGACTTAATATTGTTAAGATGTGAATTTTGCCATATTAATTCACAGAGTTTATGCAATCCCAATCAAATCCCACCTGCTTTTTTTGTAGAAATCAACAAATTGAATCTGAAATTTATATGAAAATGAAAATGCCTAGAAGACCCAAAACAAACATGAAAATGTAGAAAAAAATTTGAAGTACTCATATTACTTGATTTCAAGATTTTCTATAAAGCTACCTCACTCAAGATAATATGGTATTGACATAAAGGTAAAAAAAAAGAGATCTACATACATATGGCAAATGATATTTGACATCAGTATCAAGGTAATTTAGTGAGAAGAAAGTCTTTTCAACAAATAGTTCTGGAACACTTGAATATTCATATGGCAAAAAAATGAACCTCAACCATGACCTCATGTTGCATCAATCATTAACTTAACATGATCATAAAGTAGACATAATGGCTAAAACTAGAAAAGTTTTAGGACAAAACTTAGGAAGAAATCTGTATGAATTCCTTAGATTGGATATCAAAGTAAAACATAAGTTATAAAAGAAAACTTTTATAAATTGGATTTATAAAAATTTAAAACTTTCACTTTTTGAAGGGTACTGTTAAGAAAATTACAAAACAAGCCACAGTCTGAGAGAAAATATTTACAAAATTCATATCTGTTGTAAAACTTGTATCTAAGTATATAAAGAGCTCTTAGAATTAAATAAGAAGACAAATATCCCCCCAAAACAGATAGCAAAATATCTGAACAGTTCACAAAAAGAAACATACAAATTATGACGAAAAGATACTCAGCATTATTAGTCATCAGAAAAACAATTTTTCAAATGAGATTTCATATACACATTCTAGAATAGCTAATATTGAAAACAATGACAATGCCAGAGTTGTGAGGGGAGGAGAATCTGGATTTTCCATGCTGATAGGAGTGCAAAATGATGCAGCCACTTTGAAAAATGATTTAATAGGTAAATATACCCTTACCATATGACCCACAATTTCCACTCTTTGAATTTACTCAAAAGAAATGAAAACACATCTTTGAAAAGTTGGTATGTGGGGCACCTGGGTGGCTCAGTTGGTTAGCATCCGACTCTTGATTTTGGATGGGGTCATGATCTCCCAGTTCGTCAGTTCAAGCCCCACATCGGCCTCCACACTGACAGTGCAGGGCCTACTTAGGATTCTCTCTCTCTCCCTCTCTCTCTGTCCCTCTCCCCCTACTCTCTCTCTTTCTCTCAAAATAAATAAATAACTTTAAAAAATAAAATTAAAATAATTATTTGATTTAAAAATATCACTATGCCAACCTTGACACTAGCTAAAAATGGGAATAATTGAAAAATGTATCAGTTGATAAAATGTGGCATATCTACACAATGGAATATCACTACTTAGCAATAAAAAAGAATGAACTACTGAGGGGCACCTGGGTGGCTCAGTCAGTTAAGTGTCCAACTTCAGCTCAGGTCATGATCTCACAGTTTGCCCACGTTGGGCCCTGTGCTGACAGCTCAGAGCTTGTAACCTGCTTCTGATTCTGTGTCTCCCTCTCTATCTTCCCCTTTCTTCTTCCTGCTGTCTCTTTATTTCTCAAAAGTAATAAGTAAAGGTTTAAAAAAGTAAAGAAAAATGAATGAACTACTGATATGTGTGTTATGGTATGTGAAAAAAGACATACACAAAACAATTCTATCTTATATTAGGTGGTGGTTACCTACTGTATACATTTGTCAAAATTTCTTCTAACTCTATATACTTTGAAAGGATGAATTCTATGAATTCTATATGTAAGTTATACTTGAAAATATATGAATATAACTGGAGTTATGTTAGTGCAATAAAGGAGAGAAGAAGTATCAAATTTAAGAAATGGATCCAAAGGTCCAATAACTGAAAAATATAAGTTTCAGAAAGAACAGAGAAAGTCAAGAAGGGTAAATCATCAAAGAAATCATTCAAGAAAATTTCCCAGAATTGTAGGATTTTAGATTCTCAAGTCAAAGAGACCATAGAATACTCAGTAAATGGATAACAATAGACTTACCTTGAAGTGCTTTTAGAATACCAATCATAAAGGGAATGTTTTAAAAGTTTCCATGCTGGGGGTTAGGTCAGGGGGGATGGAACAGGTCACATACAAAGTATCAGAAATCAGACAGACTCATCATTTTTCAAAGCGACACAGGAAGCAAAAAGTCAAAGGAGCAATGTTTCAAAAGTATGCAAGAAATCACTCTACATACTGCCAAACTGTACATTTTAATTTTGAGGTACAGGAAAAGGAAATTTTTGGATGCACAGTACTTCAGACTTCTTTTCATGCTTTTCTCAGGAAGCTACTAGGTAAAGAAGGTACACAGGAGGCTGCCGAGACGCCTCCGCAATGACAGCAGGAATAAGAAAGATGAGAAATCCAGAAAATGGGGGATCAAACTTAAGAACAGGTGACAGTCAGCGTCCAGAATGACATGAGGATATCCCTGTAGGAGAACGGTACTGGAATAGGCCAACGACTGTGACACAGCAGGTCAAAAAAAAAAAAAAAAGGAAGCTGATGAAATTGTATCGTTTGAAGATACTTAGAGAAGATTTAGAAAACTGGGAAGAATTTGAGGGTGAATTAATATTAAGAAGAATACGGAAAACCAAGCAAATAAAAAAAAACCATGACGTTGATTCACTCCAGGATAAAAAGGTTTTCTTTTTTTTTGGTAATAATTTATTGTCAAGTTGGTTTCCATATAACACAAGGATAAAAAGGTTTTCAAGGAAAAGGAGGAGGAGGAAGAGGAGGAAAAAGAAGCGGAAGTAGAATATACCCTTGCTCAGCTCTGAAAACATTTGCATGGTCATAATGATGCAAATACATAACACTGATGTAAACCAAAGCATAAGTCTGTTTGAAGGATGTGAAGATGTGGTAGTTGTTGGAGGAGAAAAGTGGGCTTAAAAAAAAGCGCTAAATCCTCATTTTCCATAGTGGCAACACTTCCAATTGAAACTCGAAGAACTAGCAATATAAGTAAGTTATTTAACAAAAGAGTTGACAGAGTTTGCCACTGTGGGGTGGAAAAATGAGGAGGCAGAGTGGGGAGAATATTGTGGGTTATTTTTATTATTATGAAATGTAGAACACATAGAACAACAGGACTATTTAAACCATATGTATGTACAGATTTAATAAAAATTAAAATCGGTTTTTAAAGTCTGAAATCCAACTAATAAAACAATCATTCAGACCAGGTGCACTGCCTGGGGCTTCTGTGGGAATGCAGATGAAGCTCTCCCTGGCCCTCAGTTCACCCTGACTCTGGTGCATCATATCAACTTCTCCTGATGTTGCGCTACATTTATTTTTTAGTGTTGCACTTACTCAGCACTTAACTCTGTCAGGCGGTTCATTTTTGGACCCAGTTAAGCCTCACACCAACTCTGTGAGGAAGAAGATAGTATTGCCTCCAGTTTATGGATGACGAAGCTGAGAAAGAGGGGCTGAGTAATCTATGTTCACACAGCTCTTAAGTGGAGTTTCTGACTTTCATTCTCATGCGGGATGGCTCCAGAGTCTGTTTCTGGGCAGAGAGGGTTAAGGATTTTACCTCCCACCAAGGGTTACAAAATGAAGGATCCTCTTAACCAGGAGGAATGTTAGATACTGAGCAGCCAAAACCCACATGCCCCTCACAATGGATAAGCTGGAAGGTATATGGAAATGGCTGCATTTGGTCTTCAGTAAATCCCTGTCAAAAGCTGATAACGTATCAGTGAACACTGGAGAAAATCTTGTCTTTCTCAATTATGTTTCAAGTGAAATAAAACAAAGAAAAGGAGTAATCCTGACCAGAAACCTGCTCCCTCCTCAGGTAAGAGACTAGTTTAGAGAAACTGACTAGCAAAACATAGCTGCTAAACTAATGCTTCAGGAAGGTGTGTTCGAATATTTCTTGAGACTCCACTAAGGAATTACCTGAATAATTAGGTAATTAGACTAGAATTAGGACCAACATCTCAGGACAAAGTGTAAGTATTTGTAATGGCAAGAGACTTTTTTTTAAAATTTCTATTTCTTTTTTTCACCTTAGGTGATTAAAAATGAGAATTCAGGAATTAAGATATCGAGAAAGATCATAAGGTATCTTTAAATTTGAGTCACATTTCTCTTTCAGCCAACTTTGTGTCATTATTTATAAATATGCATTATCCAGAGATAACCATGATAACTCAGTGTGCATTTCCCCCCATTTTTCTAAATTTATTCAATGATACAAGTATATATTTCTCTGACAAAATAAAATTATGCTATCCACACTGGACTGCAACTTACTTTTTTCTTTCTTCTGTAATACATAATTAAAACCTTTCCAGATTGGGTACTTGGGTACAGAGTCTTTGTTATTTTAAATAGTTACACAGAATTCCATGATATGGATATGTGGAAATTCATTTACCATTATTGATAAACCATTAGATTACTTCTTTTCCTTAAAAATTTTTTTTCCTGTTACTAACCATGTCACAGTGATCATCCATGTGCAAATAGATTTGTAGATTTGTATTTTTAATTCTGTAAGACAGGGTCCAGAAAGGGTCTTTTTAAACCCAAATTAGATCATATTTCTTTGCATCACATTTTCTAATGTCTTTCCAGTCACTTAGAATAAAATCTAAACTCCTTTCCACAACCTTGCCAACCATCCACCTCCACCCCCTGCTTCACAAGACAGGTAGTGGCATTCTTACTTTCACTTTTTTGTCCCATGTACAACTTCTCTTGCCCCCTCACCCCCACCACTTCCATCCTATGCTGCCTCTCATGAAGAGAGAGCATCCTAAGGCTTTGTTGTAATGAGCTAAGCTTGTCCCTAAATGTTCAGCTTATGAATCTTAAGGCCTGAACGTAATTTTAAATTATTGTTATTTTTAAATGTTTTTTTAAATATTTTTAAGTGTTTATTTATTTATTTTTGAGAGAGAGAGAGAAAGAGATGGGGGGAGTGTTGGGAGTGCACATGCAGGGAAGGGTCAGAGAGAGGGGTAGAGAGATTCCCAAGTAGTCTCTGCACAGTCAGCACAGAGCCCCACTCAGGGCTGGAACTCATGAACCTGTGAGATCATGACCTGAACCTAAATCAAGAGTCAGACACTTAACTGACTGAGACGACCAGATGCCCCCCACCTGAGCTTGGCATTGAGGCAAGAGGCCACATGATTTTTCTGGGCCATGCTAGCCAATTGCAGGAAGTACTAAACAGTCAGTTCCAGTACATCAACAACAAAAGGCTTTCCCAGTTCTCTAAATAATGTGACATCTTAATTTTTTTGGCCAAGATACTTCAGAAGGACACCCTCGAATGTCTGAGAGTAGATTTTCTTCTGATTCTTGAAAGGATACCATTTCAGATTCAATTTGACTTAGATAAATTTTTTAAAAAGTGTTCTTTCTTCTATAAACATAACAGAGCTAATAGTACCCAAATAGAACTGAAGGAGAGCACTATAAATATTTTGTATCTTATGAAGTAGAGCAGTTGAGAGGAAGCCGGCATCACACCTTTTTATCTCTCTAATTTTAATGGATTAGTTGTATACATGTTAAGATTCATGGACAACAATGTTGAAGGTCTAAAATTTGTCAAAAATTATTATATCAAAGTTGAAGATGAAAAGGCTCATTATGGTATGCCTGGGTGGCTCAGTAAGTTAAGCATCCAAATCTGTATTTTTTCCTCAGATCATGATCTCATGGTTCGTGAGATGGAGCCCCACATCATACTCTGTGCTGAGAGCGTGGAGCCTACCTGAGATTCTCTCTCTCCCACTCTCTCTGCCCCTTCCTTGCTCACTCACTCTCACTCTCTCTCTCCCTCAAAATAATAAATTTAAATAAAGAAAAGTCTCACAGGAATAATGCTTAATTCATGATCAGTATTAACAGTGAAATGGCCCATATAGTTAACCTAAACACAAATACTAACAATTATAGATTATAGTAATAAGTAAAAGGTATAGACATTTTCCTTTTTGCTTGATAAATAACTCAGAGGAAAGTATCATTCTCTGCCTAGAATTCTATGCATGAGGCTACGGCAGAACCATTAACAATGTTTGACTTTCAAGACCCATAACAGAAGTTGGTCAAAGTAAATAACATTCAGAAGGTTGTCAGATTGCTCTAGACACCTGGACATGACAACTGAGTCAGGATGCTGAATCAGGAAAACTACACTTTCATTATTGATATCACATAATTTCTGATATTGACTAAATAAGAAAGCACCTAAAATGGTGAATATGGAGAAATTGGCTTCCTAAAACCTGGGTAGCAGAGAGGCAGGTAGCAAAAAAAAAAAAAAAAAAAAAAAAAGCTATGGACAAAGTGGAAAATATATTTGCAATATTTTGTGCACTAAGCAGTTTAAAATTCTTAATATAGGAAGGACTGTTAGGCATCAAAAAGAAAAAATGGGCAACCCAATAGAATAAGGGACTAAAGACAAGGACATGGAATTCACACAAAAAATAAGAGTAAATTGCCAATAAATATGTTAAAAAACATGCAACCTTAGTATATGGAAATAATGAAATATTATTTTTCTTCTGCCTCTCTAATATCAGCAAATTTTTGGTGGTTTTTGTTTGTTGGGTCGGTTTTATCATGCTTTGTTTTTTTAGTAATACTAAGTTTTAGTGCCACTCTTGATTATCTTTCCAGAAAGCAGTTTGGCGATTCACGGCAAATGCTGGGAAACTCTGCATTCATTTCGAGTTGTTCAGTATCACTCTGCAGAGCCCTGGGTTTAAAGGCATCAAAAAAGACCCAGAACAGACACAGTGTTCCACATAGATTCACTGGCCACAGGAGCACACAGACTGTTGTGAAGAGCAGGGTACTGCGAGAGTAGCTCAGACTGATGGCTTTTTATTGGGTGAGAGTTAGCAAGCTGAATGGAGGGCGTAAGGACCAGGGAAGACTTCTATGAAGTTAATCACTAAAAGCTGCCAAGGCCCTTTAGCAGAAGGAATTTAACTTAAATCACTAACCTTCTCCCAGGGCAACTGTGGTAATGGCAACATGTTTCTTTTAGGGTGCTGGGATCCCCAAAGGATCTTTTACACATGGGGTCAGGGTCCACTCAGCAAACTAGAAGGGCACGTTCTTCAGACCCTCCCATTAAGGTTGATATTTGTAAGACCTAAAGCAAATAATGCCTCTGCTCTCCCTGGGCCAACATTCCAGTTCCTTTTCACATTACCCCCCTTCCTGTGTGATTTACAGTGCATGCTTTTAAAATGCAGATTTTTTCAAGGTCTTATTGTTAGCACTTAAGGCATTACAATCATGTCCTCAGTATATTTACAGAAATTGATTATGTATTCTGAGTGTCCATGTGCACAGTACTCAATTATAGATTCTAACCTTTGGTCTTTTGTTCATATAACATTAATTTAGAGAAATTGTGTTTTAAGACCAGTGTAGAACCAGTTCCTCTTTAGATTTACTATCTATTTTTAAGAACACTTTGTTTCTTCCTATTTTCTTTCTTTCTGTATTTGGAGATTATGTGAACACTACTGACTGTAATTGTGAGATGTGTGTGTTTAATGCACCTAGAAATGTTTTAAATCAATGAACTATAAAGAGTATGAGTCTGTAAAATTCTTTTTTCTTAGAACATGGCTCTGATGGATGCTAAGAAAGATTTTTCTTAATGCAAGAAAAATACAAATACAACAAATTAGATTGGCTCTTGTGATTGGCAGGTGTTGGGTTTTCAATGAAGACAAAAGACTACAATTTAGAGCCACTCTTTTCCTTGTGTCTAATTGAATATTTGTTTCATTGTAAGAATCCACATGGTGGGGGAGCATCTATCCAAGGTATTCTTTTCACTGTCAAAACAGAGTTTCCATCAGTCCTTGCCTAAGGGAGCTATGACCTGGATGGAAAATGCCACGAAGTATTAAAGCAAACTTTAGTTTTTTGACTGCCCCAATATCTTCCCCTTTTCCTCCCACCAAGGAGTTGGTTCACTGTGGTCTTATTTGGAATATTCCATGAAGCACACTGACAATACATCAGATTGGTCATGGTATGAACAATTTTCATGGGTGGAAATACAAAGGCCAGTGTTAAATGAAAGCCTCTATTGCAGCTTTGAACAGTAATAAATTCTGATGAAAAGTCTCCCGCCCTGCAGACCATCTTAATCTTTTTAAGGCACATACTGGATTGCTTATAAGAGAAGCAGAGTCTTCCATAAGACAGAAGGAAAAAACAAAACCAGTGGCCTTTCAGTTAAGCTGAGAGATAAAATTCACCCAAATTTCACAGAACAGTCATTGGACATAAACCAAATGAAATATTCTTTTCATAGTGGGCCCAATGGTGTGCCACCTAAAATGGCCGGGTTTTCTCTTCATGCTCTCTGTGTGTGCATGAGGGCAAGCTGAAACAATGATCTACTGGATTTCATGATTTATTTTGTACTGGAACCCAACGTGAAATGCCCTCTGGTACATAATAGAAGATAATATGGTTTCTTTCAGGCAGAGAGGAAAAAGGGGGAATGGAATAAGTACTGGTGGCATTAAAATAAAGAGCAAATAACATATCACCCTGAGGGTTTCCAAGTATTGCAGCCCACAAAAGCCTGAACTCTGCTTGGAATGTGATAAGGTGGCCAGGCCAGTTGTGAAATACTTCTCTGGTAGGAGCTCTGAGCTGACGAGCCATATAGAGAAGTGTTGCAGATTAGAAGCTGATTTCTTGTCAACATATCAAGGGTGGTCCTTTCAAGGCTTAACAATGTGAGGGACACTGAGCCTTGACAGAAGAAGAAACAGAAAAAAAAGGCTGGCCTCTAAGTAAGAGGGGGAAAGTGGACTTCAATAATCTAATCTAGATTTTAACTTGAATTTAACACAGCCTTCTAAAACTGATAAGCAGGGAATAGGGAGTGAGTCAAGGAAGTTCACAGAATGAGCTAGAGCTTTAAAGTCAGACAGAACAAAGGACGACTACGTTCTTCATTACCTACTAACTGTAGGACCCTGGGTAAATCTCTCAGCCTCCCTGGGTCTCGGCCTGCTCTCTGCTGAACAGATATAATAATACATACCTTTCATCATTGTTGTAAGGATTACATGGGATAATAAGGAAGGAGGTCAGCACAGTGTCTGGCTCATCCTGGTTCCTTCTTTACCCACTTTCTTAAATTAAGAACATTATAAAATCAGTCGGCTCTACAATTTTTAATTATACCTATGATACAGAGCACTTTTATCTTACTGGGCACCACTTGTCTACAATTTGTGCCTTACGTTTTAACAACCGGATAGTGTATTTAAAAGTTCTCCACTGTTATGACCCAGCAATAGCACTGCTAGGAATTTACCCAAGGGATACAGAAATGCTGAGGCATAGGAGCACATGAACCCCAATGTTCATAGCAGCACTCTCCACAATAGCTAAAACATGGAAAGAGCCTAAGTGTCCATCAACAGACGAATGAATCAAGAAGATGTGGTTTATCTATACCATGGAATACTACAAGGCAATGAGAAAAAATGAAATCTGGCCATGTGTAGCAACATGGATGGACCTTGAGGGTGTTATGCTGAGCGAAATAAGTCAGGCAGAGAAGGACAAATATCACATGTTTGCACGTATAGGAGGATTAGGAGGAACTTGACGGAGGAACAAGGGGGAGAAGAAGGGCGGAAATGGTGGGGGAAAGGGAGAGAGGCAAACCATGAGAGACTCTTGAATGCTGACAAAAACTGAGGACTGATGGATGTGGGGGGGAGGGGGGGATGGGCATGGAGGAGGGCACTTTGGGGATGAGCACTGAGTGTTATGTAGAAACTAATTTGACAATAAACTATTTGTAAAAAAAATAAATAAATAAATAAAAGCACATAACACCTAAAAAAAAGTTCTCCACTGGATGCTACATCATTGAGAATGGGTCTTGTTTTTGTTTGTTTGTTTGTTTCATTTGTTTTGTTTTTTAACTCCAGTTGAGAAGTACTTCTCTAGGAAAGTCACAATGACTCTGTTGATATCTATTTGTACTGTACATCCCGGATCAATGCATGTTGGTCAAGGCATGACACAAGAGTAATCCAAAGGAGAATGAACTGTATGTACACTAGTTACAGCAACAATGCATGCCTACAGTTTAAGGAACCATTTCCTAATAGGAAGATGAGTCATGCAGACCTAAGTTCTCTCATCAGGAAGGAGCAGTGAATGACCCTTTAAATTAACATTATAATATTGATACAAGCAAGTGTTATTATGTATGTCCAGGCTAAGAGGGGCTTCAGCTTGTCTAGAATTGATCAGTAGTGATCCAATAAAAGAAAGCAAAGGATTTATAACAGTGAAATCAGACACTTCGTTAGTGTAACCCCCTACATAACAGAAGAAGAGACTGAAGCTCTCTGGCAGGCATGTGATCTGCAGTTACTGAGTGTCTGAGCCAGAACACAAACCCAGGTCTCTTCTCAGAGCCCTGGGCTCTTTTTGAGTTGCTGTTTTGGATGTCCCCAAACAGACTCTCCTGCTATAATTAACAAGCTGGAAATAACCTAAACATTTTCTGAAGTTTTGAGAATGTCACATACTAAAGTGCTTTCTGACTTGGCTTTCACAGAGATGTTTAGTGACACTGAAAAAAAGGCTTTTTGCAAAAGGTAAGCCAGCAGATGGTTATTGTGGAATGGCCATCCCAATTCTCAATCCCATAACGTATAAATAAGTACAGAGAAATATCCACTCTTTTGAATGATCATCCAGCCCTCTTGAGGTTTTTCATCATCACCAGCCATAAACATCACTTAGCTCTTCCATTCATTTGTGGCCTGGTAATATATGCCACCAGGAATCAGGCCTTTCTCATTTCCAAAGCTGGCTCGGCCACCCACTTACTGTGTGGCCTTGGACAAGTCATTTAGTGAAGTTCTCAATCTTAATCATACAGTAAGAATCTCGACTTGCCTTATGACAGTGACCTTATTCGCACTTACTACTGATTCCTATTTTCAGAACTGATTTAAAAAAACAGTAGCACTATGGTACCACAGATACAGAAAGGCTATATATGTGGTTGTATCATCCAAACACAGCAAGATTGGAACGCAGGAAAAAAGTGGGACAAACTCTTCAGCACACTGCAGCTAAAAAAGAAGCTTAGTAATGAGCATTCTTACAAATTATGTTATTAAAAGCAAGGCTCTAATGAGGACTAAATGTCCATAGAAATTTGCCACTTGTCCATTAAAACGCAGCTCTTGCATGAAGCTTCTTTAGAAAGTTCCAGAGACATAGTCTTCACTCTTAGGCTGGGTTAAGAATGATTCCTCCATGATCTCATAACCCCTTGATTACGGTGATGTCATTTCACTTATTACATTGTATTATGGTTATTTATTCATGTATCTGTGGCCCCAGTATACTTGAGCTCTCAGAGACAGGAACCATGTCTTATTCATCTGTTTATACTCACGGCCTGGCACACAATAGGTCTTAACTACACGGCTCCTTGAGCTTTACCATAACCCCACAGTTAGTTGCATATGGGAGACGCTGTCCAATTCTGTTCTCACAGCCGGTGGGGAAATGAAATGATGTTTTTCTGGTACAGTTTTCATTTCTTCAACTTATAAAAAGATACTAATAAAGACTTAAATTTTTAAATTTTTGTTATCATTATGATTTATTTGAGAGAGAGAGAGAGAGAGAGAGAGAGAGAACATGCACAAGCAGGGGAGAAGAGCAGAGAGAGAGAAAGAGAATCTTAAGCAGACCCCATGCTCGGTGAGGAGCCTGATATGGGGCTTAATCCCACGACCCTCGGATCATTACCTGAGCCAAAATCAAGAGTCAGGTGCTCAACAAACTGAGCCATTCATGTGCCTCAAGACTTAAACTTTTATGAACAATATCACAGTCTCTCTCATCTATCTTTGTCTTAGGGCATTGAAACAATAGTCTAAGTATGACTGTATTCTGTTGATTCTGACTGATACACACATACACACACACTCATAGTCTCTTACATACACATACACTGACACACATATAGACTCTCACCTACATACACACTTATACACACACCTACATGCTCATCACATATTCACACATGCACACACATATATTCTTTCTCTCTCATACACACACACACACGCTCAAGCCAGCAGACATGCAAAAGGAATAAAATATTGAGAATTTGTATAGGGATTACCTATACAATACCAAAGTATGTGGTCATCATGAGAAGGCCAATAGTTTACCCTCTTCAATAAGAATGACAGACTTCAGTTCAGGGAATATACTTTTGAGAAAATAGTGAGTGACAAGTTAATATACATATGGGTAGAGGTCTCCTGGCATTCGGACAATCCTTACTTCTAGGAGAATTTATCATTGTAGATCGTGGAAAAGCTGAAAGACCTGTGTCCCACCTCAGAAAAACGCCATTTTTCCTGTGCATTATCTTCTGAGTGTGCTGACACTTCTTGCCGGAGACATTTGGGTATAGATAACCGAAGGATCCCAAAGAATGCCAGCATTCATCCACGACCATTCATTATAAATATTTATCTTTGATTGATACATAAGTACAAGCTAATGCCACAAGTTTGTTTTTTCTGAGGAAAAAAATCCAGAGTAAAAAAATTAAGAAATAAGTATAAGAGGTATGCTGCTTCTTTTTATTTGACTGATGCTATATTATTGTGACAATTTTAGTATATCCTTTGCTGTAATCTCATCTGATAATGCAAGATGACACTAATTTATTACTAGTATTTAGCCCTCAATTCTCCTCTCTTATCAAAACAGGGAAGGAAATTCTATCCTAAATCTATTATTCCTACGGTAAATTGCCATGTCACTATAGTACAGTGGAAAGCAGCCAGTATGAAGTAGAGGGAGAGGCTGTGGGCTCTAGAGCCAATCGTTACTAGCCATGTGACCTTAGTAGAGTTACTAAGCCTCTCTGGGCCTCATTTCTGCACCTGCAAAGAAAACATTCCTTAGACAAAGAACCAGAAGGGCCACAGCTCACTCTGATAGAAAAAAGAGGAAATAAATTGGAAGAACCTGGAGCCTCATCACTGCTGGTACAGAGACTGATCCTTACCACTGCAGCCAGTGAGACTGAGTGACTGTAAGCGTCACTGTCCCCCATTAACCACTACTGAAATCTAGGATGCTCCCTGAGACTGCCTAGCTGCAACCCAGAAGTTTTCCCATGAAAGGGGTGGTGTTTTACACAGAAGAGACTAGGGATTTTGGAATGGAGAAAATTAAGGGAAAAAAAGTGATGGAAGTGTGATGAGTGAGTGGGGGGAGCCTGGGTGGCTCAGTCGGTAGGGCATCTGACTTTAGCTCAGGTCATGATATCACAGTCAATGAGTTCAAGCCCTTCTTCGGGCTCTGTGCTGACAGCTCAGAGCCTAGATCCTGCTTCAGATTCTATCTCCCCCTCTCTCTCTCTGCCCCTCTACTGCATGTGCTATGTCTCTCTCTCTCTCAAAAAATAAAATACAACCATAAACAAAAGATTTTAAGAAATGGGTGAGTGGGAATATTATCCACAAGATCCCATCCTTGGGGGTCTCTATCTTTAGGAACTTGTATTTTTTGAAACTAAAGAGAAAATCCAAGGGAACTACAACTGTAATCTCTTTCTTCCTTTATGTAATTCCTTTAGGAAATTACCCAGTTTAGGGTAAAATGTAATTATGTATATCTAAATAGTCTACTATGCTAGTCTGAATGGGCAGAACAGCATGAAGTTTGGCTCCTTCCCACCCTTTCTGGCCACCAGCAAAGTGGGACCCTCAACCTGCTGAGTACATGACAACATAAAGTTCTTATATGCATTGGAGCCTGTCCTAGCCAGGAGGGATTGAGGAGAAACTCTAAGGACTAGAGGAGCATTCTAAAGTGGGCAGGTTGGAGAAATAGTTAAGACCAACCCTTCTTATTAGCCCTGCATGTTAGGTAATGTGGATCAAAGAAATAAGGCAAAGGGGTCATCTATCAGATGGTGTGGGGAAAGGGAGGAACATGGAGCAAAGACAGAAGCAAAACCATAAGACCACAAACAATGACATAAATACAGTCAACAGCCTGAGACCACAAAGGAGTCTTCACATGTGAACAGTACCTAAGTCCACATCACCACTCATTAATCATTTAAATCCAGCCAGTATCTATGGAGGGGCAGAAGTGTAACCTGGGACATTAGGGATCAATCACCATGTGATCTATTTAATGTGGACTTCAGCATATCACATACTTATGATCCCCAAATTTTATTTTTTTAATGTCTTTTCAGGAAGGATATTGCTCTTTATTCTTCAATGTTATCAACTAATTACCAACATTCCTAAGCTCAGTAATTCTCTAAGTACAGTTTGATTTGTAAATATAATGATTCCAAAAGTAAAAACTAATGTGAAATTTGTAAATACAAAAATCTATAATAGTTTTTGTCCTTAAACTAAATTCTTCATAAACCTCAAACAAATAAGTAAGAAAAATCTTTGGGGACACTTGGGTGGCTCAGTCCGTTAAGTTTCTGAATTTGACTCAGTCTTGACCTCATGGTTCATGAGTCCAAACCCCTCACTGGGCTCTATGCTGCCGGCTCAGAGTCTGGAGCCTGCTTCGGATTCTGTGTCTTCTTCTCTCTCTAACCTTCCCCCACTCACACTCTGTCTCTCTGTCTCTCTCTGTCTCTCTCTCTGTCTCTCTGAAAACTAATAAACATTAAATTTTTTTAAAAAAGAAAGAAAAATATTTAGCCCCCACACACCTGCCTCCAGTTTAGCATTGGGCTATAAGAAGTGGCAACCAGGTTGTACAAGAATCATCATCATCATCATCATCACAGTGAAGCTACCTATAAAAACTTTAGCTGTTAGGGGCGCCTGGGTGGCTTAGTCGGTTAAGTGTCCGACTTTCGCTTGGGTCATGATCTCTCGGTTCGTGGGTTCGAGCCCCGCGTCAGGCGCTGTGCTGACTGCCAGCTCAGAGCCTGGAGCCTGTTTCAGAGTCTGTGACTCCCTCTCTCTCTGACCCTCCCCCTACTCATGCTGTCTCTCTCTCTCTCTCCTAGAAATAAATAAAACATTTAAAAAATAAAACAAAAAAAAAAACCCTTTAGCTGTTAGTAGAAGACCTGAAATAATCCTCCTCATTCAAGTCTATAATTTTAAAGCTCATTTCTCAATATCTGGAATTTATTGCAAATCATTAGGTATAATTTTTCCCATCCACATAAGGATGGCTCAAGGGAATTTTTCATGTTTCTTCCCCCACTGCTACTGAGGAAGTACAGCGGTTAAGGGTTCCAAGTTCCTCGGGCAGTGTTCCCATTCACTTGGGGGCACCTGTAAGAATTCCCTCTAGTTTTCTCCATCCTGTTCTCTCAATTGCCAGATAAAGAGCCCATTTCCTTCCAGTTACCATGTCATTCCCCAAAGCTACACTGCATGGCACATTTCAGATCTCTAGTCACAGTTTACTAACAGACCTAGGTGCCTTTAAGACTGATTTTGCTCCCCACTTGCCTGGCATAATACCAAAAAAGAGAGGTAATTAGGTCAAACTAAAACTGACAATGGATTTGCCAGTGTTATTAGACTTAATGTCCTAGACTTCTAGTATTCTATTATAGTTAAAACTATAGTTTTAAATCTATAGTTAAAACTATAGTTTTAAATCTATAGTTAAAACTATAATAGGAAGCCTACATGGAAGGGAAGAGATAATATTCAAAATTTTAAAATGATTCTCATCTTTTTGAGCATTCTAAAGTGTCTTATTGAAATATGTTAACTGCTTACTTTTAACTGCTAGATTTAGATCATTGTATTTTTGTAGGTTCCTATATTATTAAGACATCTTTTTGCATTTGTTTCCTTTCCAATAAAAACATCAAAACAAAATTGAAGAAACATTAGCTAAGTGATTTATTAGGAAGTAGCTGAAAGCGTAAGGTAAAATTGGAAGTACAGGTATGAATAAGACATGCTTCCATTAATAATGGAGAACTTAAGTTCTCTGTTGCACTTACTCTTAGCAGTAAAATGGAACTTTGAGGGGAATCTCAGATTTCTAAAGCTAATGTATACCCAGATTTCCCCAGCTCCCCCAACCTAGGAAAACCAGTGGATCACACAGCCATCAGAGCCAAACATCCCTTGGCCTCAACAGGGCATCTGCCTTTTTCTTCCACTGCTATTCTGCCTGCTGCCAAAGTTCTCTGCTAACGCTGAGGCAAACCAAACTACCTATGTGTGGTGCCTTCTTCTACTCTTTCCTCTTTCCAAGTTCATGTAACTGTGAGTCTAGGTGATCTCACAGATTTCATTCAAGGATGACAAAATGCTAGCTTTTATTTTAGCACATTGGTCATATTTTCCCTTGTTCTGCATCTTCTGTCTAGGGCAGAGGTGAGCCAACTAAAGCCTTCAGGCCCTATGGGCCTGGCCTTTTTTACATAGGCCATAAGCTTAGAATTTTTTTATAGTTTTAAAGGATTGTAGGAAGAAGGAAAAGGAAGAGGCAAAGAAAGAAGAAGAGGGCAAGAAGAAGGAGAAGAGAGAGCACATGAGGAGGGAGAGGGGGAGGGGGAGAAGATGAAGAGGACAAAGGGAAGGCACCAATAGCCCCAGTGGCAGGGACTGGATATGGTTCACGAAGCTTAAAATACTGGTCTAGAGAGATGATTGCCCTCATTCACAGAATGTGATTTCCTTTTAGACTATTTAGGAGGAGGGCATTAAAAAAGTGCAAGAAGGAAAATATAGCCAATCTGACCTGACACAAAGGAAATTTTGATTAAAGTCTTTTCTAAATAGTTTCCTTGTGTGGCAAACACTGTTGATTGTTTCCCCAACAGACATTCTCTCTCAATCCTGATGGCGTATCAGGCAGCCATGTGTTTCAGGAGAGGCCGGGGCCCTCTTCATCCTCAGGAAGGTAAGTTTCCATGAACCCAGTCAAGGTAATCCCACCCCTCTTGCCGGTGATTGGTTTGGAACTTGACAAAAGTTGCAAATCTAGCAGAGAAAACATACGGGTAAGTCAGCTGTGGGATGCATGAGAACAGTTTACTTTCTCTTAGAGGGGAATCCAAGGGGTGGGGGGGAACATGTCTTCTTCTTCCCCTCACATCTTTGGACATTGCTGGGTAAAAACATAATGCCCAGAACTGCTGTAACCCACTGGCCAAGGGGGTAGGCAGAGTGGAAAGTTGACCAAAAAGAAAAAAAAAAAAATCAACTCTCAAGCCACCTACCTGGGAATTTGGTATCTGTAATGAAATTTCTCATTGCCAAATCCACTTCTAGCTCTTTCTTTCTGTGCTTCATCCCCTTCAAACCAGAAGCACCCTGATAGACCCTGTATAGATGACAGCTTGGAGGAAATGAGCTTGGCTCTCTCTAGCAAAAAAATGAAATGCTAACCTTGCTTTAATGGAATAAGCAATGTATTTATTAACCTATCCCTTCTGACATATAACTTTTGAATCTGGGGTAAATACATCTCTAGGTGCAGCTGTTCTGACTAATTCTTAATTTAGAAGAACTGTCATCAAAAGTAGAGTGAATCTTCCTAACCATTGGTAGATGGTTTTACCTTTGTTCAGATGTCGGCATAGTTCACCAAAGTTTCTAAGTATTCTACTCAGTGCTATATGCATCCTTTCACTCATAGATATTTTTTAATATTGCAATGGGCAGATCACAATAAATTAATTTTTTAAGAGTCAGAAACATAATTCCCAAAAGGGCAGAGCAAATCTTCAAACCCATGAAGCTCACTTCTCCACCCCCAAGGCCTCTCCCTCTTCCCCACCCATGTTGACATATTCCACACTCTCCCCGCCCCCCCACATCCAGCATGCTGTTGGCCATGTGTGTTACCATACTTGTGAGAAGTTACAATAGTTTATTCTAAATGTCTTGGCTTTTACAGCCTAAATTGAGGCCTTTAGTGGCACTTGGAAATTATTTTTGTGGTTTACTTTTATAGATAACACATTTCCTACCCCTACCCTTTCTGCTGGCTCCCTCAGAAACTTGGTTGAGGGAAACCACACAGAATTCTGAAATCTGTAGGCCAGGTGCCCACATCACAGTAACTGGGATCACCATACTGGTGGCTTTTGGCAAGACATCAAAGTCAGTTCTTTCTCCTATTATCATTCCTAACAGGAAATTTGACTCCAGTGAATATATATAATATTTTCAGTAGCTTTAACTCATAACCCATTAATTACTTTTGGTTTTATTTATTGTGCTTCTGGTATTTCTCTTAAATTTAAAACTCTCCAAGAGTCTTTTAATTTTAATATTATACTATTATTTATGGGAAATTGTAGCAGGGATACTGGTAGTAGTAAGAAGGAAGAAATTGATGAAAACTTCTTGTCACTATGCTCTTCCCAGATGACCGAATTCACCAACTTGCTTTGCATCATGTGCTGTTGTCTTGAGTTCTGCCCAGGATATTTTCTTGCATCTGTCTCAACATATCAATAGGCCAGCTACTTATTCACTTGCTCTCTTGTTCATGAGTACACAAATACTTATTCATAAGGTGCTATGAGCCAGACATTTACAAAGGCTCTGGGGACTTCAGTGATGAACACAACCGACCCAGTCCCTGTCATCATGGAGTTCACAGTCTCATAAAAACACAGACCCAAAACAAGAAAAGAAGCTATTATAAGCTGTGGTGAGTGTCATAAAAGAAACAAAGGAGGAACTGAGAAAAATAATAAGATATTTTTTCCTTTGGGAAGGCTGTTTGGGGAAGGCATCTTGGAGGAGATGAGTAGTGAAGGCATAAGGAGACAGCCATACAAACACTGAAGTTTAGATTGTCCCTAAAAATGTTGACTCTATTCTCTGGTTACTAAAGTTCATATCATTGTGTGTTATTTATAAGAGCAGACTCTGTCTTACTTCCCAGCAGTTTTCAGCTGGAAGAGTCTTTATTAACTTTATGCTTCTCCCATGTCAATTGACCAGAACCACAGGGGAGAAAGATCTTTCTTTCAGAGCACTAAGACAAGTACAATTGGCTTCTGACCTAAAATTCTGTCAAGTGACTTCTCCATTGGAACAGAATATGCAAAAAATTTCATAAGTGAAGGATATTTCTTGTTAGTGAAGAATGTAGAAGCAGAAATCTTTTAGGGCAATACACAGTAGAGCACAGTGGTCCGTCCTTGCCTCCCTCTTTCCCTATTTCCTTCACATCCTCATTATTATATAATCACACTATAGAGGGTAAGATTATTTTCCTCAAGAGGAATTCTTTCACTTAAAACATCAGTGCAATCTAAACTGCATAATCTACATCTATTATCTACATCTAGCTACACGGACTCAAGACTTTCCATTCCCATACCATCTAAATACAAAGCATTTTTTCTGAGTTAGCCATAGGAGTCTGAGTGGTACATTCCAAAATAATATGTCCATGTCCTAACCCACAGAAACTATAGAGATGACATTATTTGGAAAAGGGGGGTTTGCAAATAAATTAAATTAAGGATCTTGAGATCGTACTGAGTTAGGGTAGACTTTAAATTCAATGACAAGTCCTTACAGAAGAGAGGAGGACATAGACACAGACACACAAGAAAGAAGGCCACATGATGACAGAAGCCGAGATGGGAATTATGCTCCAGAAGGTAAACAATCAGGAGTCTTCAGAAGCTTGAAGAGGCAGGACGTACTGTCCCCTAGAGACATCAGAGGAAGCACAGCCCTGCTGACATCTTGATTTTGGACTTCTGGTTTTCAGAACTATAACAGAAAACATTTCTATTGTATTAAGCCATCAAGTTTGTGATGGTTTATTATGGCAGCCATAAGAAACAAAAAATGTCATCTGAGGACTCTAGGTGACTTTTAAAAATTATACACACACACACACACACACACACACACATATGTATATATGTATAGCCCTTATTTTTGTGGGAATAAAAAGCAATTCACAAGAGCTGAAATAGTGTAAAAAGAACACACTGCCCATTGAACAAAGGTATCCCTGGCAAGTTCCACCGCGGCTCTTTCAAAGATCGTGTTCTCAGAACATTAATCTGTCTCAGACCTGGCCATTCCCCGTGCTCCATTCCAGGGATGGCAATACAAGATGATGGAAGGAATGCTGGACTGAGAATCAGCAGCTGAGGTAATTTAGGTCCCTGACTGTAGACTCTGGGTCTTGATTTTTCTATCTTGCCTTACTCATGGTAGAGTAGTAGAAATGGTAAAATTGGAAGAATAAAAAAATAGCTGTGAAAATGAACTGTAGATAACAGTGCTCTCTGAAAAGAAGCTCATAGTATCACAGAGAGAGAGACAAAAAAGAAAATTCACATGAATTCTTGCCCCATAGACCTCACTGGACCCAAATCCTAAACAGGAACCTTCACTCCAAATGGGACTGGGTGACCTCCATGGCTCACAATCTCCAATGCTGCCAAGTTACTCTGATCAGTTTCCAAGGGTCACAAATCCACCACCATTCCTCACAGAACATTGACATGAAAAGTACAAGTCATGCTTGGCCACCTTTGGGGGATTTAATATGCAGAGAGGTGATAGCCTCATTGTAAGTGCCAAACTCAGAATTAAACACCATTTCTGGCTATCAGCCCCATAAGCTGGTATTTTCTGGGAGTCTTTGGGAGACATCTGAACATCCTGGTACCATTCGGTCCTACATTCTGGGCCAAGCCTGTGAATGTTTCAAAAGAAGGCCAGAATAGCCAAGGCAGTGGTTTTCATGAAGGTCCCGGAGGCTGCCTGCCAAAGCAAAACCAGCTGAATAAACTTGGTGGCCAGACCGACAGCTCAGTATATTAGCCCGACTGAGATGTCAGCCTTGACACAAGAGGGTCCCAAGCCCATCAAAGTGGGTTCAACACAGACCTTGTCTAACAGTTTGGTGGGAGATGCTATAATTCTCAGGCTACCTCCAAGGAGTTAGGAAAGCAGAACATAAGCTGGGATGGACCCAGATTTAGAAATAAATATTTTAATATTAGCCTGAAAATGTGTTAGGAAGAAATCTCCTTCTCCTTCTTCTTCTTGCTTCCTATCAAAATTAAATCACTTTAAAATGAAAATATCTTGGGGCACCTGCGTAGCTCAGTCAGTTCAGCCTCTGACTTTGGCTCAAGTCATCATCTCACTCTGGTAGTTTCAAGACCCACATTGGGCTCTGTGCTGACAGCTGACAGCTCAGAGCCTGGAGCTTGCTTCAACTTCTGTGTCTCTATCTGTCTCTGCCTCTCCCCTACTCAACGCCCTGTCTCTCTCTCTCAAAAATAAATAAACATTAAAATAAATAAATAAATAAACAAACATTAAAAATAATAAATAAAATAATAAAATAAAGTGAAATGAAACAAAAATATCTTTTCTGCATCCAAGTCTTAGCTGACCCATCAGGCTAACTGCATGATTTAATTATGGCCACATATGGTCAAATAGAAATGTTAGAACTTAAACTTGAGTAGTGGAAGGACCACCTGGAGGTAGAGTGCCAAGTTTTTTAAGGGTAATAAATAGCGACATAAGCCAGAGGTAAAGGCAATGATAAATAAGCTACACATTAAAAACCAGGAGGCACAACAACCTGACTTTGTGGCTTCCAAGACCTTGGGTCTGATAGACCAAGAGTCCTAGGTACAGAGCATGCACTCTTCACTGCCCCAGGGTAGCCCCTAGACTCATTATAATTCATTTGCAATCAGTTACTGTCCCCCTCCATGAAGAAGGGCTGCAAACATTGTAGGTTTGTGGGAGGGGTCCCCCAAATGTTTGGAAGCAGCCTCCATTAGACACCACCCCTCTGTACATCTGAACTCCTTCCTCCCAGCCCAGAGTGACCCAGTAACAGCTTAGATCCTTAATAAACTGCTTTGTGCTTGCTACTTTCCTGTCAGTCTTAATTGGAGTGTGGGTCCCCCCCCCCCCGCCCCGCACCTTGAATCCCATGGGCAATCCAAGCACAGGGACCTTGGTTCACAGAATTCAGACTCTTTCTCACCTGTAACAGGAGGAATACTGAATTTAACCCGGGGCTGGGTTCTAACACTAGACATAGTGATCTGAATGAGCTGGTCAAGAGGCACATTGACCTAAGACTTAGTTTCTTCTTTTGTTACAGAAGATGGTTAAAGAGCATATGGGGCCCTTTTTAAAAATGTATTTGGAGAAAACCCAAAATATCAAAGGAATAATGATTACTTAAACACACTAATAAGTTGTCAGGTTTTAACAACTTTCAAATCCATTGGAAGCCAGTAATACAAACTCCCACAGAAATCAGTCCTACAGAAGCTTACATATAGAACTGGGTCTTTCATATACCCTGGAAATATGTCCCTTCCTGTGAAAGAGTTTTGCATGGTAGCAACTTAAGTTCGGACTTCCTTAATTTTAAAATTACAGAAACACAGTGGAAATAAGTGAAAATGACTTAATAGAACAAATAACAGCAAAAAGGATGGAAGTCCAAAAGACAAAAAAAAATATTCTTATTAGGCCAATATGAAAATTTTAGGTTGTAAAATAAATTGGAAAGAATAAAATCTAAATAACATTACATACTGGTAATTCTGAGTAAAAACTAAATATAAAAATAAAGAAATGAATTCATATACATAAACACTGGGCTTTGTGGTTTTTTATTATTACACAGAAGTCTTAATGGCCTTTGCTCTTAACGTTAGGATAGCTCACTTTCACTCTACTTTAATTTTCACTTTTTGCATGCTGGCAAGCATCATCCATACAGACACGTTGTCAGGTGAAAGGGACCTACATTTTTCAAAGGGTCCTGAGACCATGAAAGAAGTGGTTAGTGTCCTTAGCAGAGGAACACTCCAATGAGGATGCCTTCGCTATCCAGGGAGCTGTGAGCTATTTTGTGTTCTGTAAAGATTTTGCAGTTAAAAAAAGAAGAAGAAGAAGAAAGAGAAAGAGAGAAAATCAGGAGCCCGGGGCAGACCAGATCAATGTTAGCAAGGCAAATCTGACACTCTGAGGCTTCTTGTAAAGCAACGTTCTTGCTTAAGGAGAAACTTTCCTGGGCCCCCGGTTGGGGGTGGGGGGCACTGGAGCAGCTCCCTCCCATCACCTGCTTCCCTGTCTGTGGTCATTTTCACAAGTCAGCAGGGGGTAGAGGCAGGAGGCAAATCCAGCACATCGTCAAAATAACCAAGTGCTCTGTGCCAAAAGGAAATGTGGGCTAAGAACTATAATGAGAGGGTAAGCAAGGAGCCACTAGTTCCAAGCAGCAAGATGTGTCAGCGAGAGAGAACAGCAGCCCTGCTGGCCTCAGTACAGGCCAGAGCCTTAATCTGTAAATCACTGTGAAGCCCAATACGTCAAAAAAATGTGGCCACCCCTGGAGTAAAGGCGTAAGGCAACAAAATAACCTCTTGCTCTAACCTCCTGCGGATAACCCATGTGAAAATACAAAAAAGCGCCAGCGTCCAAAAGAGGGGAAGGGTAGCTTGCCAGAACCTAATTATATTTAATCAAGATGGCGAAAAATGATGAGCACGTGTCCCATAATCCCAAATGAAAAACACACGCATATGCACACGCACAGACACACACACACAGACACACACACACGCACACACCCCACTCTTAAGAATGCTTGACTGTACATTCTCTCATCTCCCTTTATAAGCCTACTCTAAAATTTCTGGCACGGGCCTGAAAGTCATTAGTAATTTAGCTGAAACGTAAAATTTTACTGCAGCGCATTGGTAGCTATTATAAGGTATAAATCTGTGTGGCTCTGGCAGGTTGCATTCCCTCCTACTCCCCTTCATCATGCTACAAAAAGCATTTAACTATGCTGGGGGTACAGGACTCACATTTTGGAATTAAATTAGAGACATGAGAATACTAAAATACCCTTTCTTTTCCTGACCCACACCAACCATTTTGAACTGCTTTCTTGGGCCACATCCCACTAAAGAAAATGTGATCTTCATCAGGAAACTTAGATTCAGCAAACTGCCTTACAAAAAAAACCCCATAGTGTACAAAATAATCAGGGCCAACAAAATCTATGTTTGCTTTGCCCACATTTATCATATCTGCCCAGGCCCATCATTTTCAGAGGTTGTTGGAGAGCGCAAGTCTCTTACTCATAAATCCCAAGCTTCCCTATAAAATTAAGCAAAAAGGAAAACCATGTATATTGTTGTTTTGTTTTGTTTTAGGAAATTTTTCTTACTTTCTTGCAGTTTGTTTCATGATTTTTTTCAAAATCGTTCCTGGAATCTTTAGGTCTTGAATGCAAATATATTTTCACAGCCATAGGGTGATGTTTTTGAGCATAGTACCATTAGCACATGAGATCTGAAACCTTATTATTGAAGCAACTCAGTAGAAGGCATATGTGCCTTGGAACTGACACCTAAATTCTATCCCCTTGGTCGGGGATAGCGAATATAAGAACTTGTTCCACAAGCTTTCTGTTCTTGTGCCCATAGCAGATATTATTAATAATGGATACAGAAGTAGGAGGGGCCCAGGTGAACCTAAATCCAATAGCCCTTTCTGACTGAATCAAAACACAAGCTGAGTCTTTTTCTCAACACAGATCTGTAGGTAACCATGATCAGTTTATCAAGTTAGCACATGAGACAACAAAACTCATTTGTCTTCTCGGGGATAAACTGTGAGCACTAAGAGTGCAGGAACCACAGTTCTTCATTGTTCATCTCTGTCATGTGTCCTAGTACCTAGCACGTAGCTGGCCTCAGAAAACATTTACTGAAATGCTATGGAACTGTCCAATCCCACCATTAATTCCAAAAGCTAAATAACTTCTTTTCCTTATTTTCCTAGAAACTTGGTAGTGTGTTAATTACCTTATGATTGTTACCAAAAAAATATTAAATGTTAATTAAATATTACCAACACCATTAACTTTTTAACCAAATAATGCTATGTTCAGTATGACTTAGAGTAAAATAAGTGAGCATATTGTCTACTCCCTAGTTGCCTAGTGTCTGGAATGGAGCAGCCTGAAATACAAATGAAAATGGTTTTTAGATTTCCCTCCAGTTTGGTGTCTTCTAGTGGGAAGACCCAGTCACTTTTACCAATTTTGTCTAGTTTCATGATATTATGGAAATTTTCCTTGTCTGCTTAAGGAAGTAGGACAACATTTACACAATGTTATTGGAGTTATTGATATAAAGGTACTTTACACCTTTACTTGTAACAATACTTTCAGTAATAATTAGCAGAAACATGTTTAAACCATATGAGAAGATTCACTGACCTATTTAATGAAAAATACAAGAGAGAGAGTAGGCTACAGGTAAACCTTGATCAAGCCACTCAGGAATCCAAAATCTATTTTCTTTTTCATTTCTTTCTACATAGGATTCATCCTAAAACTGGCTTACCTCAGGGTCCTAAAATGGCTGCAACTGCCCAAAGCAACACACTTTTTCATTAATTTCTTCAACAGTACCAATGTTCCAATATTTCCAGTAAAAGAAATGAGATTTAATCTATAAAGATGGCTTAAAATTTATGTCACAACCTTAACTAATTATTAAAATTTGTGAATAGGATGTGCTGATTAGATTAGCCTAGGTCATATGTTCCATCTTAGATCCATTTCTCTCAGAATCACACGTATCCCCAAACAGAAATTAGTACTACTGGAAAAGAATTTTTAAAATAATGCAAAAAACTTAGCCAATAATATCTACCATAGCACTATCTCTTTCTAATCAACTGAAGCAGAAACTCCTGGGTCATCTGTAAACCAAGAATAACTGTCAATCTCCAAAGCAACTGATATTTTTTACTTCACAAGCATTGTAAACAGTATGTAACTCAAATATTTTCTAATCCAACAGTCTGTAAGTACTAATAGGGTTTGGAAGGAATGCACAATTCTTTTTTTTTTTTTTTTTTTTTTTTACAAATAGTTTATTGTCAAATTAGTTTTTACATAACACTCAGTGCTCATCCCCAAAGTGCCCTCCTTCATGCCCATCCCCCCCTCCCCCCCACATCCATCAGTCCTCAGTTTTTGTCAGCATTCAAGAGTCTCTCATGGTTTGCCTCTCTCCCTTTCCCCCACCATTTCCGCCCTTCTTCTCCCCCTTGGTCCTCCGTCAAGTTCCTCCTAATCCTCCTATACGTGCAAACATATGGTATTTGTCCTTCTCTGCCTGACTTATTTCGCTCAGCATAACACCCTCAAGGTCCATCCATGTTGCTACACATGGCCAGATTTCATTGTTTCTCATTGCCATGTAGTATTCCATGGTATAGATAAACCACATCTTCTTGATCCATTCATCTGTTGATGGACACTTAGGCTCTTTCCATGTTTTAGCTATTGTGGAGAGTGCTGCTATGAACATTGGGGTACATGTGCTCCTATGCCTCAGCATTTCTGTATCCCTTGGGTAAATTCCTAGCAGTGCTATTGCTGGGTCATAAGGGAGTTCTATTGTTAGTTTCCTGAGGAACCTCCACACTGTTTTCCAGAGGGGCTGTACCAGTTTACATTCCCACCAACAGTGCAGGAGGGTGCCCGTTTCTCCACATCCTCGCCAGCATCTAGAGTTCTCTGATTTGCTCATTTTAGCCACTCTGACTGGCGTGAGGTGGTATCTCAGTGTGGTTTTGATTTGTATTTCCCTGATGAGGAGGGATGCTGAGCATCGTTTCATGTGTCTGTTGGCCATCTGGATGTCCTCTTTGGAGAAGTGTCTGTTCATGTCTTCTGCCCATTTCTTCACTGGGTTGTTTGTTTTTCGGGCGTGGAGTTTGGTGAGTTCCTTATAGATTCTGGATATTAACCCTTTATCTGATATGTCATTTGCAACTATCTTTTCCCATTCCGTTGGTTGCCTATTAATTTTCTGGGTTGTTTCCTTGGCTGTGCAGAAGCTTTTAATCTTGATGAGGTCCCAACAGTTTATTTTTGCTCTCGATTCCCTTGCTTTTGGGGATGTGTCAAGTAAGAAGTTGCTGCGGTGGAGGTCAAGGAGGTTGTTTCCTGCTTTCTCCTCTAGGGTGTTGATAGTTTCCTGTCTCACGTTCAGGTCCTTTATCCATTTTGAGTTGATTTTTGTGCATGGTGTGAGAAAATGATCTAGTTTCATTCTTCTGCATGTTGCTGTCCAGTTCTCCCAACACCATCTGTTAAAAAGGCTGTCTTTTTTCCATTGGATATTCTTTCCTGCTTTGTCAAAGATCAGTTGGCTGTATACTTTTGGGTCCACTTCTGAGTTCTCAATTCTGTTCCATTGGTCTATGTGTCTGTTTTTGTGCCAATACCATACTGTCTTGAGGATGACAGCTTTGTAGTAGAGGCTGAAGTCTGGGATGGTGATACCTCCCGTTTTGGTTTTATTTTTCAGTATTACTTTCGCTATTCGGGGTCTTTTGTGGTTCCATACAAATTTTTGGATAGTTTGTTCTAGTTTTGAGAAGTATGCTGGAGGAATGCACAATTCTTAATGCCACTATAGCCTTTACGTTTATGCCTTCATCATTCTCCCACCCTCAAATATTTTCAGAAGGCCCCATAGATGTCTCAGATATATTGAAAAAGGAGCACATAGTCTCTGGATGTTTTGCCTCCAACATCAGAAATCTACTTGTCCATAGGGCAGTAACCGTGGCCACAAGATATCCTCCATTTTTGCCATGATCTCACTTGCCCATCAACAGTCTCTGTGAGAGAATTCTATCCTGTCTATAGTGTCATATCATGCATCCAACCATGAAATAACACTGTGCTCCTTTCTTTTTTTTAATATTTATTATTTGAGAGAGAGGAGTAGTGAGGGGCAGAGAGAGAAGGAGACATTGGATCCAAAGACAGCAGAGAGCAGGACCAGGGGCTTGAACTCACAAACCATGAGACCATGGCCTGAGCCAAATTTGGATGCTTAACCCACTGTGCCACCTGGGCACCCCAACACTGTCTTCCTTTCAATCCTTACAAACTCCCTCATGGAAAGCACTCCTTCATTTAATTGTTTGGATTGCCAGTCACTAAAACAAGAGCCAGTTAAGCTGGAAATGGTCATGTCCTAATTACTATCTCTATAACACCCTCTTCTCACTTTGGTGCCCATCAAAATCCCCTTCCCTCTGCCCACCTCTGTTTTTTTTTTCTTAGTGAATTATGTTAGACTCCTGAGAGAAAAATAAGGGTATACATTTCACTTTTAATTCATTTAAGACACCTGGATAATTATCAAAGTTCCTTTTTACATTGGTTCTAGAAAGCTTAGAATTAAATGTATGGAATGTTGCCTCAGAAATATGTTTGTGCATTTTAAGCACCTTCCCATGTGCACATTCTCTCTATCCTTGCTTCCTTCTTTGCTTATCCAGTGATTTTCATTTCCATTTTCCTGATGATTTTTTACCCCAGTGCTGCATCCCACCCATTTCTCCCTTATGGTATATTTCCTACGTTTAACTCCATGCTTGCGAGGTCCTCCCAGGTCTATGGCTGAAGGTATATGTGGCAGTCACAACGAGTGAAGCCTTTTGCTAGTAGGGTGCATAAGCCTAGGCTTCTCCCTACCATCCCTGACCTACCATTGTATCTCCTTCTTGATGGCTACATTAGAAAGCCCTAGAAAACTGAATAACTTCTCCATTACCAAAGAGAAGTCATATACCTATACTAGGGAGAAGTTTTCAATCAGGGCAGCTGCCACCACAAAGATGGTGGACCCCTCACTCTAGGAGCTAGATGGCTTCTACCCTTTCTTCACTGGGATTAGGGTGTCACTGTTAACTTCAAATAGTATAACCAATATCTCACCCCAAGGGTGGATTGTTCCATCACTAACTGGTGTCTTGAAACTGGCAACTCAGACCCTGGGTTTAACCAGGTCATCTGATTCAGCCTAAGTTTTCTTTTGTGTGGCACTGTGAACATTATTTAATGTGGAACATTAAATAAAACAGTGACAAGTTATACTTCAAACAAATATTTGGTTTAAATTTAAAAGGTATATATTTACAAGTAATGAAAGCAAAGTACTTCAAGTCGTTGAATTTTCCCTTCTTGAAGAGAGAAGACCTCACATGTTCTCATGCCAGGGAAGAGAGTGCATAAGTAATTGAAATACAAAGTGAACCCTGGAGAAGATTCAAGGTAACAGTGGAATAAAAGCATAGACAGACTATTGTTCACTTTGCCTCAAAGGTGTGGTACACTGGGAAGGAAGACTGAGTTTGAACACACATGAACATGAATGAAAAGCGTGGGTCTCTGTTCAAAGGAAGCAGAAGGTCCATTCTTGTGCATGATGAGTAGTGTGAGGGAAGCAGGTGTATCAGTGAGAAAAAAGCCATTTGGGAACATTGAGAATGTGTGGGGGTGGAGGGCTGATATCAAATGCCCCAACAGATTTAGGCAAAAAACCAGGGAAGAGTATTCTAAGATAATTCTTTTTATGGAACTGTTACTCAATGTCAACAGAATGAGGTTTTTATATAAAATGGACTCTGCTTGCTCCACAGTGACTTAAATGACAAATGTGCCGTCATTATAAGAATTAATGCCTTCCTCGGAGTTTCCACTATCAAGCCTTAACATGCTTATTTTAAGGCAGTTGACAATGGTTTTGAGTAGAGAGAATGGGGAAGCAAAAATACAGAAGACAAGCACTGATTACATTTTTCAAGAAAGGGAATTAACCTCAAGACAAAATCAAAGTTCTTTTAAGCATAAAAAAGATACAGTAAAAATGAAAAACAACCTGCAACTACATGTCTTGGAGAATAAAAACTTATAATCATAAGTTAATTGCATCTTGCAGATAAATAAAATCAAATTGTAAACCATCAGAGAGAACGGGGAGATAAAGGCATTACAGAAGTAAGGAGACATTTTTTAAAAATCAGTGGTCTCATAAAGCCATTGAGGTACTCACTGATGCATAAAATATCTTTCTCTGTCAACTGAAATGAACCTGATCTATTTCACAATCAGACTAGCTTCTTCCTGTTATTTTACATTTGTTGTCTTCCAGGCCTGGGTGGCTGAATGTTCAACCATATTCCCGAGGAACTGGCACGTGTGCTTTGTAAAGTGTAGAGCAACAACCCAACTGGGGGCCAGCGAGAGGCTGGAGGGCCTGCTGCAAGCTAAAACCTAAAATAAACACAACAGAGGCACTCGTGGATACTATGAAAAGGAATTTATGGCCCATTTCCTCATTTCCCCTAGGATTTTGCTTGTGAAAATAAATTTGATATTTTCAGCATTAAAAAAAAATATTTTTCAGAAAGAAAACAGGCCAAAGTTTCACGTGTATAACCCACCATTCCAATAAGACACAAGTGTAGCAGCATTAGTGGGACCCTCCGTAGGGACACTGGCTCTGAAGTCACCAGTCTGCAGAGCCACCCACACCTGAATATACTGTGACCCTGCCCTAAACATGCCAGGCCCACTCACAGGTATCTGATTACTAATTTCAGGACACCTGATCCGTTGAGAAGTTGAGAAATGACAATTTACATTAGGCTAATACTCTTTCCCTTATTGTTAGTAGTTTATTTCTCCACAACACTCTTTTCCTTCTAGGGAATAGAAATGGTGACCTTAGGCAAGATAAATCATGGTGTCATAAAATCTATCCCATTTATTTAATAGCTTTCTACCTTAGAAAATGTTGCAGTATTTTTGAATTTCTTTGAAATTCTGTGTAAGTCATATACTTAGTATTTCTAATATGCTTTAAAAGCCCACTCAACTCCCCCCAGCTGTTGGGGACAGGAAGTAAAGAAAATGAGCCTTTTTCCTGCTAATCCTCCTAAGAGGAGCTGAGGGGGCCAGCAGAACCATTTTGGAATTTTGCTGGGAAGCAAGGATTAGCATCTGAGGGACACTGCCAGATTGTTTGATTAGAATAGTGTTGCTAAGTTATTTTAGATGGGATCCAAATAAATAACACTAGCTTGAGGTTACACTGTGCACCTCCAAACTTGTCTCGAAGAAGCTATGCAATGCTGTTGACCATCCATTTCTCTTCTATTTCTAAAGCCATTGGAGAAGAATTGGAAGACTGGAGCCTCATTAACCCATTAAAGGTATTTAATCTCAGTCTTTCAAACTTTTAAAGCAGATTTTTTAATTTTCTGGGACTCATTAAAGTACAAAATGTAAAAGCCCTCAGACATTGGAGACATTTTGTGTAGAGACATATACTAGTTAAAGATACAATGTTTCTTGAGGACAGTGAACTGACTCCTTGAGGACAGGGACAACTGTCTATTCAACTTTGTGTTTCCTGCATCCAGTATGGTATGTGGTACACAGTAGATGTCCAAGAAGTGTTGAATAAACAAATGAGTGCATTAGTGGCAGTTTTCCCAAAGCCTCCATTCTTTAAAACATCTCTTTTGTCTGGACGTCTGGGTGGGTGGCTCAGTTGGTTAAGCGTCCAACTTCTGCTCAGGTCATGATCTCACATCTCGTGAGTTTGAGCCCTACATCGGGCTCTGTGCTGACAGTTTAGAGCCTGGAGCCTGTTTCAGATTCTGTGTCTTCCTCTCTCTCTGACCCTACCCTGCTCATACTCTGTCTCTCTCTGTCTCTCTCTCGAAAATGAATAAACATTTTTAAAAGTAAACAAAAAACCAGAAAACATTTCTTTTGTCGATTGGAAACTAAGTATGCATTTTGAGTATTTCATTGCTAATCCATCTGTTGCTACAGTTAAGAGTTCTTTTGTACCTGCCTTCCATTTATTTATTAATTAATTCAGTGAAAACGTATTGAACAATATTTTGCACCACCTTCTAGATTAAGTGCTATAAAATACTTGCCCATATTAAAAATAGCATATATAATATATATGGATTTTTAAAATATGGTTGGAAAATTATATGGTCAACTTTGACTATTCATCCTAGAATCATTAAATGAATGACACTGGCCTTTAAAATTAAGAAGTCATCTTTCTATGATATACTTTATATTTTGAACTGATGTTATCAAAAAGCTGCTATGATTCATCTTCTCTTGGTAAGAGCACCTGAAACTTTTCTACTGTCAGATGGAAAACTATTAGAAAAATACTTTCTTACCTTATGGTATAACCCAACCTTTGAAGTGGATTTTTTAAAAATGTACTTTAGGCTTTGGGGATTGCAGTTCCTATAGACAACACAGGGATTGCAAATTAAATTTGTGTAATATAACAGAGCTTTAAAACCCACCAGTACATTTAAAATACAAAGGACCTACGTGAGCACTTCAGATCTCTAAACAGCTCTCTGATTATACCCCATCCCAAGTGTCCTTTAGATAGTCAAAAATGTGTTTCTTGGCAGTGTTTTTCCATCACGCTTGCATTTTGTGGCACCATCACTTTTGCATTTTTCCTTGGAAAAATGAGGGGTGCAGGAAAAAGTCTGGGTATGAATTGGTGGCATTTATGAATAGGGAGAGAGCCCACTGAGGATTTTAATTCCCTGCTTAAAAAAATGCCTTTTTCTCCAGTTTTTTCTTCTTTCATGAAGTACTTAGATAATTACATCAGCTCTTCATTTTACTTGTGTTGACAGCCTGAAAGTGCAATGTGATCATCCTAGCTGGAAGTCTCTGGTACTTTCCTGAGCCATCTTGTGACAATAAAAATGGGTGGTCTTCCCTCTGGATCAAGAACTCTGGTGGATAATTCATCACCCCGAGCCATGAGGTGCAGGCATACCAATTACTTCACAAGCTTTCCAAGAAATCTAGCAAACCAAACAGAGCTCACTTCCAATTGGTTCCTACTCTCTCTTCAGCAATATTTCAGGAGACGGAATATTTTCCACTATGAAATAGGTATTTTGGAAAGTTCTACACATGCTTGTTTGCACAGGATTGACATTTACACAATCATGAACAACACTTTATGTGGTACTTAGGATTCCTTTAGAGGACCTTTATCCAAGCGCTGACCTGGCTTAACCCTACTTAACTTGTAAAAAAATGAAGGGATTTTAGAAGAAGGTATATGGCCATGGGCCACTGATGGATTAGACTTTCCTTTGGTTATGTTTTCTTAGAGCCTTTGAAGTGTGGATTGAGTACAATCTTCCTTAATGTTCCCTCTTACGGATCTTGTTTTGTTACAGTAGCTGATCTTCTGGGGTTAAGAAAGTGGCAAAAGGATGTGTCCTGCTTATTTGCAGGACTTTGTTTATAAATGGTGTACCTTTGCAAGGACAAAGAGAGTTTCCCTCATAATGTTCTGGGGCCTGCTCTTCTGCAACTGTATAACGTATCTGGAGTCCTATTTTAAATTTGAAAACTCAGTGCTGCTGGAGGGTGGAAAGATAGGCCCTTTCATACATTGCTTCCTGGTAAAGACTGTAAAAATATGCATACTCTCTGACCTGGCACTTCCGAGTCTAGAAACTAACCCTAAAGAAACAATAAGGATGTGTGCAAGAATGCAATCACTAGTATAGCCATTGCAGCATTGCAGATGGCATAGCGGATTTGAAAACACATAAGGGTAAAAACAAAATATGTTCCTGTGCCTCTGGAATGGAGAAGCAGGAAGCCACAAAACAGCATATTCCAAAAGTGTCTGTAACATTGACTTTGACAGATTTTCTCAATATGCAGGTGAACAAAAAATACAATTCCATTCTATACCAAATGATCTCATTTTTGTTTGGAAAAAAAAAAGTTATAAACCTGCCTAAACATATGCATTTATACAACCAAAGCAACAGGGTCGTCCCTAGAATATAGACAGTATGTGTGGTGGGATTATGGAGGGGTAGCATTGTTTTATTTCTTCCTCATTTGTATTTTCCAATTTTTCTACTTTAACTACATATTGCTTGTCTAGTAATAAAAAATATTTACAGTTTGAGGGGGGTTTGGGGGACAGGGAGATTTTTTCTCAAGTAAATGAAGTCAACTGAAGTTTAGATTTCAGTGGACTAGAGGAGCTAGCCTGGGGTAGCTGGGTCATAGAAAGAATTTTGGGCTTGGCTTCAGGCTTGAAATCCTGGCTTGGCTCTCCCTGCACAGCTTCACTCAGTGCAAATCAGAGAATTCTTTTACTTCCCTGGATCTGTTTCCCCACCTATATTTTTCTTAATGTTTGTTTGTTTATTTATTTATTGAGAGAGTGCATGTGCATATGTGCACAGATGACGGGCAGAGAGAAAGAGGGGACAGAGAATCCCAAGCAGGCTCCACACTGTCAGCACAGAGCCCTATATGGGGCTCGATCCCACAAACCATGGGATCGTGACCTGAGCTGAAATCAAGAGTCAGACATTCCATCAACTGAGCCACCCAGGTGCCCCAGTTTCCCCGCCTTTAAATAAGAACACCCCTGCTGCTCGATGTGTCTCATAGTATTATAACAGGCATCAGGAGGGATAATAAAAGCAAAAAGTCTTGGATAATTTCAGAGTGTTAAGTGAAAAGAATAAACAGGAATCAGCAGACAATTCAAACAGCAAATCACAGGCTAATCCAACCAGCAGAGGCACTACCCTAATGTATCCATCCTTTCCCTGTTTCAGCCCCACTTCTGTACTAACAAGGAATTCGGCTCACCACTCTCAGAATGCAGCTTGCTTCTGTTTCCATCCATGAATTCAGCACGAGCAGATGTGCAGAGTCAAAAAGCCAGCTCTGTGTTTTCCTACGTTCATTTCCAGTAACCCTGTTAGCCCACTGTTAGCTACACACCTGCAGGCTGTATTGCCTCAGACAATTCCCCTGCACCCTGAAGCCCTTACTTGTCGATGTTAAAGATGCCATGCTATATACAGTGTGCTCTGTTTCCATTTTTCCACAAGAATGTCACATGGCCACAGGAAGGAGGGGTCCTTCTTCACACATCCACAATACTTTGAGTCGTCACTCTAGAAAACTCCCTCCCACAGCCTCTACTTGGGAGAGTTCCTTCATCTTTAAATTTCTCATTGCTTATCTAGTTCCTGTCCCCAGATTGATAAAAGAAAAAAAAAAGTCTAGTACAAAGTTTGTTACGTCTGAAGATTTACTTGCCCAAGCTGCGGGGCCCAGACTATTAGTTTTTGAGTCACGTTTCTTGGCTCTCAAGCCTGCAGAAAATAACTCAGACTTACGTGAGAGAAACAAGTTTTCTCAGGTAGCTGGAGATGAGGATACTGTCGTCTGCTGAAAAAGAATCTTTCACTCTCATTGGAAAATGACACACCAAGTTACCATCAAGGCCCCCTGACCTCTCTGAGTTAAGAATGATAATGACATTCTAATAGTCTCACTTTATATTGAGTATTTTCAAAAATACTAAAAGCACCTTTGTGAAGTGTGTGGGATCTAGTCTTTACCCATTTGGGGGGGGGGGACAATTGCTTCAATAAAACTGGCTTTTTTTAAAATGCCAAATGCCCAGTATCCATCAAGTTAGGCAAGAATATGGGATCCTGGGGGCAAGAGGAATAAAAGTGGTTTTAGGACAATAAGTATGTGTCCTCAACCCTTCTGCTGAGCCTTAGGCAGAGAGTTTGGCTGACATCAGTTCTGATAACCAGAGAGAGCCCTGTTCCCGGCTGCCGTTCCCGGCTGCCCATCCCGGTGCCCCGCTGCATAACATTTTAAATCATTTCAGCCATGGTAAGTGACAGCCAAAAGAACAGCTTCAGCTCAGAAGAGACAAAGGGACAGTGTTAGAGAAAGAAAAGCAGTGGTATTCTTGCTTCATTTTAAAATTAATAGAGTTGGTTATAGTTTCTAAGTACACTTGGAATTCCAGCTGCCAGAGAATGGGCTTGAACACTGAAAGCCCTCTTTAATCCGAGGACCCCGGACAGGTAGTGGTGCTCTCCAGCAAGCAGGGCACAGGTAGTGGTACTGTGAAGCCAGCAAAGAGAGCCTGCCAGGAAGCTCCCACACTGTCCTCAGGGAACTGCCTCCACGCAACGGGCGGCTTTGATCTCTGCTGAGCCTGCTGTGGGGATGCCAGCGGTGCGGTGGGTGTCCGCGGGGTCACTTTACAGAGACCATCAAAGCCGCCTTCACATGGTAAAGACTAACAACCTGGCCTCTATTTGAACAGCTAGCAGCTCTTCAAACTGTCTAATTCCCAGAGCCTATTAAACAGAAAGAGAGCTAAGAAACAGAGTATGTTGAGTCTTGGACAGAAGTGAAGGGAGAAAAAGTGAGCCAGCCTGCGGGTACTACCTCCACGGGCCGGCATCACCCAAACATCAGCTTTTCTATCTTTAAAATAAATGATTTCTCAGGGTTACATCACTAAAAGACACAATTGGAAGGAATCGTGATTGGGCCAATGATGTGTGTTAAAATGTTCCAAAAATCACCAAAATATGAAGTAAAGATTTGTCAGAAGACAGGGAGAAAAAACATCCCTGAAGAAGAATTTAAATGGAATAAACCAAGTAAATGGATTTTTTAATCAAATTTAAATCCACTGGAAAGGAGCTTAAAGAACGATAATTCAGCAAATGGCCAGTCATAATCCTTATAATCTTGCTCTTCTGATTTAAGAAATCAGTGATGTATTTTTTAAATACAATTTTTCATTAGAAATACAAAAAACATTGGAAGATAACTAAAAACATTTTTCATGGTCCCTTCCACATCCTCCACACCTAAATTTCTTTCTACATGAGAATCATAATGTCTTTCATTAAGACATTAAAATAAGACTAATTAGATGGGAAGTGCAAAAAAAAAAAAGACTGATTCTCTAACAGCAATATTATCTTTAAATTTTTTAATGTTTATTTATGTTTAGAGAGAGAGAGAGAGAGAGAGAGAGAGAGAGAGACCAGGCATGAGTGGGGAAGGGCCAGAGAGAGAGAGAGAGAGAGACCAGACATGAGCGGGGAAGGGCCAGAGAGAGAGGGAGACACCGAAACCAAAGCAGTGCCAGGCTCTGAGCTGTCAGCACAGAGCCTGACATGGGACTCAAACCCAAGAACCATGAGATCATGACCTGAGTCAAAGTCAGATGCTCAACTGACTGAGCCACCCAGAGACCCCAACAATAGTTATTTTTGGAGAGAATGATATATTCCCCTTTGTGTTGGGGAATAATGTCTAAAGACTAAGCATCACTTAAGTGTCATTAGCTAGTCTTAAATTTCAGTAGTTAATCTCTTAAGTAGAAGATAAAATGCATCATGAGACAATATAAAAGAATAAAATGAACTACATTAGCACTTCACATAAAAACAAATATAAATAAACAATTAGCATGAAAAGGTGCTCACCAATGGCCAGGAAGACACAAATTAAAACAATAATAAGATAGCATTTTTTCTCCTATTAGATTAACAACAACAAATTTAAAAGTGATAGCGTCTAGTGTTGGTGAGGATATATGATTAAATGGGTACTCTTTTACATGATTGGAGGGACCACAAAGTGGAATAACTATTTCTGAGGAGAAAGAAAAACAAAACAAAACAAAACAATACCAACCAATAAACAAAACCATAGTGGCTATAAAACATTTTAAATGCACAAATCCTATAGAATAGATAGGAATCTTAGTAGCCAATCACAGAACCACAGAAACTCAATTGCAACCAATTCAGGATTCCCCTCTTTCCCTATGAATAGTTCTAAATTCTGATGTCACGTTAAGATGTTTGGGAGAAGGGAGAGAGGCACATGATCTTCCAAGTCATTAGTCCACATGAAATCCTCCAAGAAGTCATTGGCTCACCCAGTCTCCAGCTGGTATCCCAGACAGGTCACTGATGAGATGTCCCTTGTTCCTGCTGGCATGATAATTTTATGTCCAGTAAATTTCTCTGCTCCTTTCATACTATGCTCAAGGGCCTGGGAATAATTCTACTGTTCCCTGTTAAACTGAAGCTTTGGGATTTTGGCAAGGTTGTTTGTGGGCAGATTTACCTCTATGCAACACACAGTATTTCTTCTCTGGGGCCCCACTTCCTTCATTCCCTGGGACCAGCTTCCTTACTGAGATTATAACCTGGGAAACGTAGGCCGGGACCTGCCTCTAGGAACTGCAAATGCTCCCACTATCCTCACTTCCCCTCTATCCCCCCTCCTTCTCCACCATGCCTCCTTCTCCAACTTTCTCTAACCTAAAACAGAAGTTCTGTGGTCTTTTATGATGTGTCTCCCACACATTTTGTCTTTGCCAGTTTTTTTCATTCCCCTAAGGATTTGGGCTTTTGGAATCCAAAGTCCTGAAGACGTTCTCCCCTCCCTGATTTCAGAATGGGAACATCTTTCCTCAGTGACAATAAAAATAGAAGACCCTCCTAGCTGCTTGAATATGGCAGGGGGAGAGAAAAAACATTGGTAATATTTCCAAAATATGCAATTTACAACCTAGCAGTCCACTGTCCTGCAGCACCGTAACAATCCTCTCTATCCTAACTATAGCTATCCTACAAAAATATAACCCCAGAAATGTAAAGGGGTAGAGGCAGACATGATTATTGCAGCACTGTTTATAATAGTAGAAAATGAAAGATAATTTAAATGTCTACCAAGAGGGGAGGTGGTTAAATAAATCAGAGTAAACTGATACAATGGAATTCTGTGTAAACACTAAAAAGAATGTGTACATCTGTATGTGCTGACTTGGAAAGATCCTATGAACATTGTGAAGTGAAAAGGGCAAAGTGTAGGATGATATTCAAGATATGATCTCATTTGTTTAAGAAAAGAAACACCCTGTTCTGTGTATGTGTGCATGTGTCACTGTGAGCAGAGGAAAGGATGGCAAATGTTAATAGTAATAATTTCTGAGAAGTGAAATTAGAATGAGGACAGACTCTTCTGTTTTGTTTTTGGGTTTTTTGTTGTTGTTATTGTTTTGTTTTTTGTTTTTTACTTTACAACCCTTTTAATATTTGGTTTGATTTAGCAAGCAGCTACTACCTTTAAAGATTCTTTTTAAAGGTTAAAAAGAAAACATTGTAGCACATATTAATTTAGCTCTATATGGGACCTTATTCATTCTCAAAGCATATAGAATTTCTTAGAGAATCAGGAGCTAAGACAAAAAAATGAAGACCTTCCATTCATTGGGGTTTATGGTTCAGTTACAAAGATTAATCATTTAAGACTCAACGATGATTATAAGAATCATTTTGTAAAACACTGACTGGAAAGTCAATTCCTGCTGTGAAATATAAGGAAACCAAAATTTAAACATAATTGAGGAAATTTAAACACCTTATCACTCTCTGCCAGGCGCTATTAGTCAAATAAATGCAGGAGATTTCGTTTTAAACAAATGATGACAGTTGACAATAAAGTATAAACATGATCCAAGCTAATATATGTGCTAATTGTTCTTTGTTTTAATCCCCAATACGCATCCTTCATTATCTGTGAGATCAACTGCTTTGCCTTGAGTCAAACCTAAGAATAGTTTTTTTCTACCATGAATATCACTGAAATATAAAAGGAATCTGGATAGTCTGAAATCCAGGCCCCAAATGAACACATGACCTAACCAGAGGTGTTAACAATAAGGTAGCAGAGGCTAGAATTATAAAGTCAATGGATATGTCTGGCACAGCATTATAGTGTGGCTACTTAATTAACAATGCTGATATTGTAGATTCCAAACAGTGCCTAGTATATTTATGGAGGACGCAAAAGAAGAACTATTTTGACCACATAAGAATAATTTTGCATAGTACATAAAAACAGTGAATCACACTCGCAAATAAGAAAATAACCAGAGTTTCAAAAAATCTTCAAGTGAACCTTCTCAACCTCATAAGTGCTGATCAGAGTAAAAAAGGTTGGATCACCTCAACAGTAAGAGATGGTCTTTCAAATATTTCTAATAATTTTCCATCAATTCACTCAACATTTGTTGAATTAGTGCCATGTACCAGGAACATTTAATATTTATCTAGCACTAACTACATCCTGAGAGATGTCCTAATTTCATAAATTAACTCACTTAATCCTTATAACACTCCTATGAGTCAAGCATATTGTCTTCCAAATTTAAAGAATTGGGCATTGACTCACAGAAATGAAATAACTCACCCAAGCTCACACAGAGGGTTGTCACTGAACAAGCTGAGATTTGAACCCAGGTGGTCTGGTGGTCTGGCCATAGACTCCTGTTCTTTACTCGATAAACTAAGCTTAACAAATAAAGGATTTTTTAATTGTATCTATATGAGATGATGGATGCTAACTAAACCTATTGTGGGCCTAATTTCATAGTATTGGAAACTAAACGATCACACTGCAGACCTTAAACTTACACAGTAATATATGTCAATTATTTCTTAATAAAACTGGTAAAAAAAATTTTGTCCAGAGAAAATAAATAAACAAAGACTGCATTCCAGTAGGGGAAACAGACATGTAAAAAATAATTACAATGCAATGTAATGCATTGGGCGCATAAATGTAGGAATGAACAGAGAAAAACCACGAGTATCAGGGGTGAGTTAATAAATATTAGGGAAATGTGTGCAGGAGGACCAGGAGCTGGATAGCAATTATTCCACTTTATGGAACTCCAGATTAGCATATATATGACTAAATGAAGTACTTCCTTAATTCACCCAAATTAGAAGCGTGTAAGCTAATCTCCCACGTGTACTATACTGGGTGTTCTGGAATTTATGGAATTTCAGGAGACTATGATACCATTTAATGCCTTACTTCTATAAGAAATACTTTGTGATCCTGAGAGAAAATATGGCAGCATTTTATTTGTTGGGATGAAGCTCTAGGCTTAGCAAAATCTTTACCTTTAACCCCTAACATATGTAGTCCTGGAAGATTAACCAATCTGACCTTTAAAACTTTGCCCTTCCCTTCTTAGAAATCCTGCCAATAAATGGAATGTCCATTTTCACTTTCCTCTCACTGCTCTAGACACAAATACTCATTTTGCAAAATGTTGGCATGTCTTTGGCAAAATTCACTTGTGCTATTTCTATTTATTATCCTTATACCAGACTTCTTCCCAAAATAGTCCTGCATAAGATGCCACATGTGTCCTCTAGCACTCCAGGAATTAAGAGCATATGCTCAATAAAAATGGAATCCCCATGACTCCAGACTAAGTTACCCAGGAAAGATGTCCATCCAACACACTTATAAATTCTTTCTCAATGTTGCTTTTGTTCTAGGCTCAGTTAGGTATATCAAGATAAAACTCAGCTGTACAACTCAGGTTTTTCAAAAGTTTAGTACATTAACATTATCTCAGCCTGTTTGGATTGCTATAACAAAACACCACAGATTTGGTGGCTTATAATTAACAGAAATTTATTTCTCACAGTTCTGTCTGGGAAGTCCAAGGCATCAGCAGATTCAGTGTCTGCTTCTGGGTTTATAGTGGGTCATCATATCCCCATGTCTTCACCTGGGAGAAGGGGCAAGGGGTCTCTTTTATGAAGGCACTGATTCCACTCATGAGGGCACCACCCTCATGACCTAATTACCCCCTAAAAACTCTACCTCCTAATACCATCACGTTGGGGGTTAGGATTTCAACATGACAGTTTGTGGGGGACACAGATATTCAGTCCATAGTGAACCCATTTCACAAAATGAAATAATGGGACTCTCCAAAAAGTCAACAGTCACAGACCCAGATGGAAAGTGTACGCCTTCCTATGCAAGTTCTTATTATGAGTCAGACAATGGGAACACAGAAATAACTGACACAGGCTCTGCCCACATTACCCTAAAACCAAAGTTTGTAGTGGATCAATAGGCTTGCTTCATGTTCATCACTTTGTAGATTGTATTTTTGAAGTACTTCCTTAATTCAAAAGTAAAATCTTTGTCAAATAAAGACATCAATAGCATCCTCTCCAAGACTGAGGGCCAAATTCCTTCCCTTAGAATCCCCACAGGACGTTTTCATACTACTAGAGTAAATATATGTAGCCAATACATGGATTTCAGCCAAGGTAGGATAAAAAGAGGAATCTATTAAATATAACATCAAACCAGTCACTTTTAAGGTACTAGTATAATCATCTGCCAGACAATGACACTTTTAGGGAACAACCATCTGCTGGAAAAAAAAGAGAGAGAGAAAGGAGGAAAATCTAAAGGTCATCCCATTTCAACTGAAAAGCTGAATTGTAAAAATTATGGTTGGCAAAGTGATATCTCTTCAATCAAAATAAAACATAAAATGATCCTTACTAGGCCAACAGCAGCTGTCCAATTATAATAAACAAAATTCCTCAGTTGATGTCTTTTTCTAGACCCATGTTTTCTTCACCTTTTATTTTTTCCTCAAAAAATTAAATGGAAAGACCCAAGGATAGGGGTGAAGAAAGAAAGACATTTGGGGCTGGTTCTTGTGTGTGTGTTGGATTATCTGAAATACACAGATAAAACTGGGTGTAAGCCTTAAAATAGAGCAAAGTGTCAATTTCAAAATAAATAATGATAATGGTATTTTCAAGATCAGCTCTTTATTCATGTTCTGTGCCAAAGCATTTAAATACCCTGTGCTACTCATAACATAATGTGGGTGGTAAAAGAAAAAAAGCCATCCCTACTTTAGCATGTTATTCCTAAAGAGTCTATTCATGTCAGGGCTGCAAAGATACAATTAATTTATATAACCCCAATATCCTGAAGCTGAAACTCAAAGTACACAAAGCAAAACATTCTCTTATTTTGAAAAGAGAAGAATGAACATAAATGCTGCTTTAGCTATTTTAGATAAATAATAAAATAATTTAAATTAGCAAATTATTCTAGTAAACCATTTTTATCAGACACTTAATTTTGTTTTCAAGTCCAAAGTTTGAGCCCACACATACTTTTTCCCCATGGGACTTAACAATTGCTGTGCTGGCAGTCTTGTAGAATTTGAGCCCATCTGGACCTGGCACTCCTTAATTTAGTCTACATGATGACATTTTCCATTATATAGTGAAATGACTGATTTCAGACACATTTTTAGGTCACCTGTCTCACCTATGTGGCTGTACTCGGCTTTAGGGATACCTTTTCATTTAAAATTAACTTTTGGGCCATCAAGTCTAGTCAGACAGAAACATCAACCATATAAACTTTTTGTCTAATTGGATTAATAGACAAGTTTCATATATTTCTCTTGAAGAATTCTTAATAATAATAAATCAGATCACTGTTTTCAATAGTTCTTTTCTAAGTGAAAAAGAAACAAACAAAACTTAAAAAAAAATCTTTTTGAAACAACCCAAAATTAAACACTTTAGAAAAATAGCACATTCAAAGTTGAGTCAGGAACATTTTTCAGATGAAGTTAGATTTGAATTATACCCCTAAGTCACTAGAAATTTATTTTACAGTTGCCTTAAAAATCTGAGTATACTGAATAAAAGCTGAACCTTATCAACAATTTGAGAAAGATGCCTTAAGAAAATATGTAAGTTTTTACCCAGAAAGTGGATATTCTTTTCTGTGTCTGTTTTGAAAGAAATCTTAAGAATTTAAGGAGAGGTGTGTGTGTGTGTGTGTGTGTGTGTGTGTGTGTGTGTCTATACTTGACAGAGAGGGAGAGAGAACACCCATGAGTGTCCAAAACATATATTTAAATATCACCAATTACAGAGGCATCCCTACACTTAGCATTCATGTATAACCTTTGTGTACATGTTCAGGTGGGGTAAGCAGAATATTTACGGAATACAGGGCAGGACTGCTGGGAACCACTTCCCCCTGTGACAGGGAGGTAATGCTATGGGTGGACCATATCCAAGAGAAATACGATAGAGACTATATGTGCGACAACATCCTAAAGAGGTCAGAACTATAATTTCCTAAAGTCTCCAACTCCTGGGAGGTAGGGAGGAGAAAGATAGCTCTAATTCTATAAGCTAGTACATGAGTAAAGAGGTTTTATTGCTTGTAAATGTTTAGTTTATTATGAAATCAACCCTTCTGCCTTGTTTCTGATAAAGTGTATCTTGCCACTGACACCACCTCAAGCCAGAAACACTTAAGTAACACAGTGTATACAAAGGAGATGTTGGTGTTCATAACAGTGGAAGGGGTTGTTTCGATTCCACCTGTCTTGATGATTAAAATAGAAAGAACGGGCAAGCTTCTAGTGGAAGCTCTTAGCAGCAAGGTTATTTTACTTTTGTGTATCCCACCCATTAACCCATTATGGGTGTGTGCAGTGGGAGTGGGTAGGGCAGGTAACGCACACACTGAAATCTGTCTGGCTCGAGAAAGCTCAGTACCCATATTAAAGAAAAAATTAAAATCCTGAAGACCTAGATTTGGTCAAAAGAGATAGCACAGTGTAGTGGAAAAGGCAAGCATACTCAGGTTTGACTTTTACCACTTAATAGATGTGCAGACTTGAGCAAGTTGCACTTAGCAACAAACTCCTTATCCTTAACATAGAGTTGAGGGGGTCTTTGTAGGGAGTGGGGCAGTAGAATTTAGTAGGCACTCAGTTAATGTTTGTCTCCTCTTCCACTTACTAAACAAAACTTATTAAGAAATCTAAAAATGATCACCTCCTGGGATGTGACCACTTTGCCCAAGAGTCTTCTCAGGTACCTCCCATAGTACATTTATCACTTCCAGGAACTGATGTTCTAACTCCAAAAATATTTGGTTTATTCTAACTATACGAAGTTTATTGGCTCCACACGGGCATGTTTGGTCGTCTCCAAGTTTGTTCCATAAAGGCAGGAACTATGATTCTCCTGTACAAACTTGCCTCCCAACTCCCAGCTCAGAGCATGGCACACACTTATGAGAATGAGCAAAATAAATGAAATGAATGCATAACCCACATGCCCGCCCCCCCCACATAGTGAAAGAACAACAGAAAGGCCTTCAAAAACTCTTTTCATTCTTAATCTGTATTTATTTCAAAAAATAAAACACTGAGGCAAACTTAAAGAAGGTTAAAGAAACGTAAAGAAAGGAAAACTCTCTGCCACATTTCTGGAAAGTACCATTCCTAGCTACTCTCTTGCAGGCAGAGTCCTGTAGAGCCATCAATGTTCTGCTTTTCAAATTTATCCTAAACATAAAGGTGTGGTGGAAAGAGCATTCAAGTTAGAAATTTGAAAACCCAGGGACACCTGAGTGGCTCAGTTGGTTAAGTGTCCAACTTCAGCTCAGGTCATGATCTCTAGGTCCATGAGTTTGAGTCCTGCATGGGGCTTTATGCTGACAGCTCGGAGCCTGGAGCCTGTTTCAAATTCTGTGTCTCCCTCTCTTTCTGCCCCTCCCCCACTCATGCTCTGTCTCTCTCTGTCTCTCAAAAACAAATCAACATTAAAAAAATTTTTAAAGAAATTTGAAGATCCAGATTTTGGTTATATATACATGTGAACACTTGGTAAATCACATTATCTTTGTCCGTCTCATTTTTTCTCATTTTTGAAATGGAGATAAATCCTCCCTGTATTAAATACATGTCTCACCAGCTCACTGTGAGAAAGGCTCAGAGAAGATATTCAAAACAGCTGGAATACTGTAAACCTCTATACAAAAGTAATGAACTGTTATTCTATTTTATTTATATAATTTATATAAATTCATACATTACTAGAATGAATATGTTCTTAGAAAGAGGGCAAGAGCAGCTGCTATGAGAGCAGGCATAAGTATGCCTAGTCCGGGTTGTAATCCCAATAGAACTGTTTGAAGAAGATATGAGTCAGGGCACCTGGGTGGCTCAGTCGGTTAAGCATCCAGTCTTGAGACCGCTCAGGTCATGATCTTGGGGTTAGTGAGTTTGAGCCCCGCATCGGGTTCTGTGCTGACAGCTCAGAGCCTGGAGCCTGCTTTGGATTCTGTGTCTCCCTCTCTGCCCCTCCCCCACTTGTGCTCTGTCTCTTGCTCTCTCAAAAATAAATAAACATTTTTTTAAAAAGAAGATAGGAGTCAAATGAGGAGAAGAAGCTGTGTGTGTGTATGTATTGAAGGAATGGAAAGGAGAGGCACCATCATTTATTTATTACATGTTATAATCGGCCAACATGAACATACTGTTCAGCCATTAACACAAGTCCTTTGCTGAATCCCAACGCATTTGCCCCCAACAATCTTTTTTAAATTATTATTGTACAATTTCTATGAAGAAGGGGTGTGTTAAGGTAAATTTGAATCCTAAAACCTGTCTCAAGAGATAGTAAGTTCTAAACTGGCAGTATGAAATTAGCGGCCTTATTCCATTGACTTCATTCTTCAACAGCATAATTCAGTGGTGTGACTGAGCCAGCTAACTCTGACTTACAAGAGCCAATGTTATGTAGTATCTTCTCAATTCCATTTTCATCAACATCAGTCATTTGAAATCAGCCTTGGTGGGAGTATTTACACTGTAGAAATGGGTAAGGGAACAAATCAGGGTTCTTTTTTCCCCCGAGAGCCAGTTATTAAACATCTGCCAGCATACCACAGCTTTATGATTTTCCTCATATGAAGCTGTTTAATTCGTCTGTGGCTGCAATCCCATCTTTTACAAACATTTCCAAGGCTTCTTTTCCTCACTAAAATAACTTGAAGAGTTCATTTTCATAAGTTAATTGAGCTCAAAGATTGGTATGGAAACAAACTGACTCATTTTTGTTTACCATGACTCTCTGTCTTTCTTCTTACTTCTCTTTTATTTTCCACTTTTTCTCAACCATCACAATAACTACCTTTCCCCATTCTGTAAATGATTCTCCAGCCAGGCTCTCCTACTTTCCCCTAAAACTAGCACAGCAAAATTAGATATGCAAGTAGAAACATATGTCAAGTCCTTTTCACTTTCATGCACATGGCCAGTGCCTATATTTGGAAGATTTATAAGTAAATGAAAGGATGTACTTCTGTCTGCTTTATATTTTATATGCATCCACATTTATCTGTATCCACATCTCATCTAGGAAATTTCCTGCAGGGACAACCTATAATACAATGGATTGGCTATAAAACAGCAGTAAACCTTACTAGCCATTTACATGCAAGCTGATCAGCAATGATGATGAACCTGTTTGTGAAATGGTGTCAGTTACAGTCTCCTCACCCTAAGCACAAACAGCCATCTCCATGAAGTAGCAAATAAATTCAGCTTCACGGCCCCCTAGCTGTAACTTAGACAAGTCATATAGACTCTGTGAGCCTCAGTTTTCTATAAAATGGAAAGAATAAAGGAGTAATATTCATTTTGCAGAACTGTTGTGAAGGTTAGTGATAATATTAATAGAGTAACTGACACAGTGCTGCATATTATTATATTTCTTCACCTGGGAAACGTTGTTACACTGACACTACATCTTCTTCTGGGCCACTGAAGAACTCACCCACTTTCTTGAGAAATGTCTCTTCTTCTGTGTCTAGTACTGCAACTTTGTCTCTCACTACAACATACTTTGAAATAATGTAAAATCGATTTTATTTTATGAAATTATTATATATGTATACTAAAGACATTTTTTAAAATAGTGATAAGAGAAAGGGAAGGCAAAATATATTCCTCAAAGATATTCAACTGATACAAACACCCCAGGCTTTCTAATATGCATATACAGTTATAAAGTAGAATAAAATTATATATGTACTGCTTTGTAATCTATATTTTTCACTTAGCATATCATGAACCTCTATCATGTCAATAGATATACAGTTAAATTTTAACTTTTATAATGAGTTTTGATTTATGGATGTCATACTATCCATCAGAGACCAAGTCCAAACATGGCTATGATAACCTACTGCAGCTTTTAGGCTAATGTCGGGGACCCCTCTCCCAGGTGCCTGCCAGTCTGTGAAAGGTGTTGACCAGATAGTATAACCACTTCAGAAAAGTCAAGTGCACAGTGATGGATGTTGGATACTTACCAGATCTTAGTAAGGCAAAGAAGAAGCAAGTGGGATGAACCAACACATTATAGTTAGTTGGCTCAACAAAATAGAAATTTCCTATAAAACTGGAGAAGAGGATCAAATAGGAGGCTTAGTTCCACCCTGCTTATACCCCCAAGGGGGCAGACAGCAATTGAATAGCTCTTTCCTACGACTAAGACCATTGGCCAACTCCAGCAGACCAATAGTATAAAGGCTATGGCTATTTGGACAATTTGTCATCTCCTCCCCCCACCCCCCCCACCCCCGGGTTTCTGAAAGAACTAAGGAAGCCTGCAGGCAATTAGATGTTTAGTGTAAACCTCTGGGCTGGTGCTGTCTTAAGGCAGGAGCTAAAGACTACAAGATAGCAAGAAATATAGTTTAGCCCGATCCACCCAATTCGCTAAACCATATTTTCCTACAGATTATCTTAAAACAGAAAAGAAATTAGTTGAGAAACCAGTCTGATGTGGTTAAGAAGTAGGTAAAAGTATTTATAGTTTAAAAATTAACATTAAAATGATCAAAAGCTTCAAAACTGCGTGTGTATGTTTGAAGGGATCTGGTCTTTCATGCAATCAATTGCTGCTAACAGCAAAACACGAGTTCTAAAAACGGTTTTAAAAAAAATCAACGCATCAAAAGATAGAAAGCTATTATTACTCAGAAAAAGAAAGGAAATGGGGCAACTGGCTTATTTTGTAGTTGTTTTTCACATTCTTTTGGATGCAAGCACAGAATTGCCAGTGATGTCTCTTAGCAAAATTGAGTTGAGGCAGTTAGTCGGAAAAACCAGCCATAATATAACCCTTTCTAAAATTCCCCCAAGTCACTCATTGGCACCATCTTGGAAAACTGCCTTGACTCCTACCCCCGTCTCTGCTCCCTCATTCCCCTCTGCTATTTGGCTCAAGAGCACCCACACAATAAAGCAGACAAAATACTTGTTACTCTGAGCATGATTCACTTCCACAGAGAGTCCCATTTTGAATTGCTTGTCTTCCTCCTGTGTGGTCATCCCTCCTGGCCTTGGATCTACAGCAGAATAAGTGCTTGAGGCCAAAGGGGTTTTTATTCTTTCTTAAGAGTTACCATTTCCTCGCATCAAGAGTGATTAATAAAAAGCCCTCAGATCAGTTGTATTTGCTCTGCTTCCACGTCAAACTGCCATTTAAAGGGTTTAAAATTAGGTTGGTCACTGTTGCTGCCTTTCCTGTAGCCAGTTAATCACAGGATTCTTTGCCACACTGAGGCCAGAATGGGCATGGCACATGCAACGAGTAAGGAAACCACGGATTACAGGCCAAACAGTTTATGTGCTTACACAACAAGAATTGTTCAAAATACTTTGAACATGATTTTATTTGTTTTTAACCATCCTTAAGAATTGTTTCTCTAGGACCCAACACTAGGGCTGGCACATTTGTTAATGAGTGAATGGGCTTCTGGCTTTTCCCTTGAAAGGCTGGCCAAAGTAATAACAGGCTTTTGGGCAAATCAAAACCAGCGTTTGAGTTGGAGAGGTGCTATGCTCGTCACTGAACTTGAAATTGTGAGGGCCCCCTGTTCTCCTTCCTGGTTGGGCTACTGTGACCTACTGATGATAATGTTAAAATTCAGAAGGAGCTCAATGCACATTTAAAAAATCAACAAGGGGCACTTGGGTGGCTCAGTGGTTAAGCATTTGCCTCCTGATTTCAGCTCACAGTTTGTGGGACTGAGGCCGATGCTGGGCTCTGAGCTGACAGCATGAAGCCTGTTTGGGATTCTCACACACCCTCTCTCTACCTCTCTCATGTTTGCATTCTCTCTCTCTTTCTCTCAAAATAAATAAATAAACATTTGACAAAAATAAAAAATCAATAAAAAAATCAACGAATGAAGAACCAAACCAGCGCCATGACAGGCTTCAGAAGGCCCCAGAGATTAGAAGACCCAAGTCTTTGAGGCCTGACTCAGCAGGCTTGAGCCACCGCCCTTCCCTGTGTCCGAACCAATCACTGGAGGTTGGGAGGTACCGGACGTTCCGGCCACTATTCTGGCCCACCTTGCTCTAAACTCACCAATCCCTCTGCGCCATAACCTCTGCCGTCACCTTGTCCTATCACGTTGTAGTCCCTGTCCATCACCCCTTTCCCGCCCTAGAGTTAATAAAAACCCTACTCCTCCTTCGTTCGGGCCTCTCAGCATGGATTCATTGCGTTGGTGAGGTCTGGGAGCCCGAGCTTAAGCCCGTAATAAAGCCCTTTGCCTTTGCATACGTGACTCGGACTCCTCGGTGGTCTTGGGATTTTGGGGAGATCGCGATCTGGGCATAACACGAACTCTCTCAAACTCAAATTTTAATAAAAAAAATCTTGAGATTGTATTTGCCTGAAAATGCAGCCAGATTTAAAGTCAAGTACAAATATAATGCCAATATCTCTCAACTTTCTGGTATTGCTCTGGCACTGCACTTGAAGGAAATTCTTTTTATTTCAGGGTCTTAAAATGTATGGAAAATATTTAGTGTCATTCAGGGAGTGAGCATTAAGATGCATGAGTTCTGACTTGTTTCTCTATTCCGGCTTGCTATATACCTCCAGGCATGTCTCTAAGTCTCTAGTAGTGTCTCAGTTTGCATGTCTATGGAGTGGAGATAATTCCACTGACCTATTTCATAGGGTGTTGTGTTGAATAGTTAAGTAGCGATTGCAAAGTGTCTTGAACGTACAGTGTACCAGAGAAATGATCATAAATGATAATGACAAGTTACAGAGTAGGAAGGCCATATCAACTCCCTTTTATGTGGAAGGAACTTAAAATTAAGTGAGATATTCATGCCATATCCAATGTTAAAGAAGATAGAAAGCAAACCTCTTATTTCCATAAGGTTATGATTTTACCTTGAGGACAAATAAAGGGGTAAGAATCCTAATACAACACTAAGTAATTTGAAAGAATTATCTAGATTGTTAATTCCTGTCTTAAAGCTGCCTGAAACTCCTATATGTTACTGAAACCTGCTTGAAAATGTAGCCACAAGGCCACCTGTGAGCAGAAAAGTAATATTGTCCTCAGACTTCTGGCTTTCATATATTTGTTTGTTTTTAATGGTTGAGGGGGACAGGCTCATTAAAGATATTGGGCCAATCAAAACCTTTCTGTAACTATGGCCAATTAGTCACAGAACCAAAAAGTAAGTAGTATACATAATACAGCAAGAATGCTTTAATCCTGTGTTATGGGCCCAGTACATTTCCACCGGGGCACTCTGCTACTCCTATAATCCTGTGTTAATACTGACACTAGATTCTATTGTCCTTGACCTCTAAGTTTCATCACACCTCCGAAGTCAAGAACTTGACCCCATTTCTGTTCTCTCAAACTGTATCCAGTGCTACAGAGGCTTCAATATTTCTAAAGTGCGTTACTAAAAACATCAATAGAGACGCATACAATCCTTTCATTTACCAACTTTCCTGAAGATTGTCAGGTAGAAAATATTGCCATAATCACTAAGACACATGACCCACCATCTCATGTGGAGAACACATCATGGCAGATATGATCTTAACTCTGTGGCAAGATGCAAGAGAAAAGGAAAAAAAGAAAAAAAAGCACTTACGGAAGTGAAACATTTGCAAATTATGCAAAGGTTAAGCAATGATACAAATTTACTCTGACACATAAAACATGAGATATAAGTAGAGAAAGATGTTCTTATAGGCCTAAGGAGAAAAATGAACTTAAAATGAAAACTAGGACAATTGACTGGAAAGCTGAAGACCATGAACCAGTTATAACAATAACTAACATAAATGTAGTATATCAATAAAGGCTAGTGTGCTGCATAATTTTACATGATAATAGCACTGCATTCTCATAACAATCTTTTGAGAAGTCCATCCATTCATTCAAATATATTTATTTAGTCTTCTAGTTTCAAGCAGGAAAATAGTAGATGACAAGGACCATTATTTCTACTTCGATAGCTTTTAAAAAACAGTTAGGGGCACCCGGGTGGCTCAGTCGGTTAAGCATCGACTTCGGCTCAGGTCATGATCTCACGGTTCATGGGTTCGAGCCCCATGTCGGCTCTCTGCTGACAGCCAGCTCAGAGCCTGTAGCCTGTTTCAGATTCTGCATCTCCCTCTCTCTCTGACCCTCTCCTGCTCACACTGTCTCTCTCTCTCTCTCTCTCAGAAATAAAACATTAAAAAAAAAAAGAAGTTACACTCCCAAAAATAAATAAATAAACAATTTTTTAAAAGACCTTGGAAGGGCACCCAAGTGGCTCAGTTAGTTAAGTGTCTGATTTTGGCCAGGTCATGATCTCACAGTTTGTGGATTTGAGCCCCTCCTTGGGTTCTGCGCTGACAGCTCAGAGCCTGGAGCCTGCTTCAGATTCTTTGTCTCCCTGTGTGTCTCTTTCTGCCTCTCCTCAACTGGTGGTCTAATTCACTCTCTCTCTCAAAAATATGTAAACCTTAAAAAATTTTTTAAATCCTTGGCAAGTTGAGGAATCAAGGAAAACTAAAACAATCCATAGAGGAGAAATCTCTTCTGAGATGAGCAGCTTGTCACTCACTATTTTCTATGGAGGATTTGCCTATTTAGACATGGGCTGATGACTGGGCTCAGCCTGCACCTAGGAGCTTCACTGGAAGAATAAAAGATCAGTAAAGCTTACAGTGGTCATGTGGAGTTGGTGGGACAATTGGAAACTTCAGACATCCTAACACATGGTTAGCTGTCAGACAGTACATTTGCTGAGTTCTGAGACTGGGGAAGCTTTTGTAAGGCAAACTAATTCTCCTGTGCTACCATGGTATTTAACAGTCAAAATCCAACTTGAGAATAAGACCTACCTCAAATAAATGGCTGGACTCCTCATTATGTTTGTCAAATTTGGAAGCAATGGGAATTGGGAAGTCAAAAAGAAAAGTCTGAAACCTCTGAAGAGCAAACTGACTCTGCCACAGTCTTTGAAGGCCAAGGTAATAGAGACCTGCCAGCTTTTAATAAAAAGACATGGAAGAACATGCTTAAGAAACAGAGGTAAACTGGTTTAACTGAGTCATATATGTCTGCAGCCAGTCCTAACAGCATAATTCAGGTTAGAATGAGACAATAAATGTCTAACACTCTCTTCCTAATGTGGAAAGTTCACTGTTAGAAGATGACATCTAGACCTTCGAAAGGCCCATACACAAAACATTTGTCATACAATTAAAAATTACTAGATTTGTGAAGAGCCTGGTAAATGTGGCTGATAACCAAAGGAATAAAATTTAATGGTAGGAGATATTTAAATGATTCAGATATTGAAGTTAGCAGATGAAGGCTTTGAAATAACCAGTTCCAATATATCAAACAAATTAAGGGTGAGAGGCAAAATTGATAAAGATGAAGAATTTCATCAGAAAATTGGATTTATTACAAAGAATCAAGTTGATGCTCTAGAACTGCAAAATATAACATCTAAAAAGAAGTCCTTGAATAACACCAGACTGACCCACAGAAAATAGCATATTTGCATTAAAAGATAGATCAATAGAAAATATCCAAACTGAAACATGCAAAGAAAAAAGATTAGAAGAAATAGAGCTGAGTATAAAAGAAATGTAATATCTAATAAAAATATCAAATTTACCTGTCATTGGAATCCTAGGACACAAAAATGGAGAAGGGGAAATTAGAGCAGAAGCAGTACTTGAAAAGATAATATTTAAGCATTTTTCAAAGTTAGTAAGAATATCAATCCACAAATACAAGAGTTTTATTAAATCCCAAGTAGGATAAATAGAAAAAGCCAAAAATACATACCTAAGCATATTGTGATCAAACTACTGAAAAACAATAGGGGAAAAAAACCACACAACATTTAAATGAACAACCATAAGACTGATAGGTAACTTTTCAATAAAAACCAGGTCATTGGAAGAAAAGAAAATGACATCTTGAAGAAGCTGTGGGGAAAAGAAGCTACCAAACTAGAATTCTATACCTAGTGAAAATATCCTTCAAAAATGAAGGTAGAATAAAGATGTTTTTAGGCAAACTAAAGCTGAGATATTGCTAGCAAACTTTCACTAAATGAAATACTAAAGGCAGTTTTCCAGACTAGAGGGAAATGATTCTAGTTGGAAGCAAGGAACTGCATGCAGGAATACAGAACACTAGAAAGAGTATATCAATATTTCTTTCAAAATATGCACGTATAGTGGTGTCTGGGTGCTTCAGTTGGTTAAGTGTCCTACTCTTGATTACAGCTCAAGTCATAATCTCACAATTCATGAAATGAAGCCCGGTCTTGGGCTCTGCAATGACAACACAAAGCCTGCAGAGGATTCTCTCCCTCCCTCTCTCTCTGACCCTCCCTCACTCATTCTTTCTCAAAATAAATAAATAAACATTTTAAAAATGTACATATATATATATATATATATATATATAAAATGACTGTTTAAAAGAATAGTAATACTAATGTTATGTACAGGGCCTAACGTGTGGTAGAAGTAAAATATATGAAAACACAATGAGCAAGAAGGGGGTACATGGAATCAAAGGACGGAAATGACCTTCATTTTTCAGGAAGTGATAAAGCCATTCATTTAATACATAATGTAACAAGTGAAGAAGGTGTATTTTAATATTTAAGATAACCACTGAGAAATTTTTCAAATCTATAACTAAACAACTAATAGCAAAATAAAATGGAATAATACAAAATTTTATTAATGCAAAAATAGGGAAGAAAGGAAGAATGAAACAATGAAGGAGAGATGGGACAAACAAAACAAATAGTGAAGTAGAAACCTGTACTCCTCTCTGTTAATAATCACATGGACTGGACAAGGAGCTAAACAATCTAGACAGAGATTGTATAGAAAGTATAAAGCCCAATCATAGGGGCGCCTAGGTGGCTTAGTCGGTTAAGCATCTGACTTTCGCTCAGGTCATGATCTCGTGGTTCGTGGGTTCGAGCCCTGCGTCGGGCTCTGTGCTGACTGCCAGCTCAGAGGCTGGAGCCTGTTTCAGTCTGTGACTCCCTCTCTCTCTGACCCTCCCCTGCTCACGCTGTTTCTCTCTCTCTCTCTCTCTCTCCTAGAAATAAATAAAACATTAAAAAAAAATTAAAAAAATAAAACCCAATCATATGCTATTAATAAAAGGCACATTTTTACTCTAAGGATACAGAAGTTTGCAGGTAAAAGGATGGAAAAAGATATGCTATATGAATACAGCACAAAGAAAGCTGATTTGGCTGTGCTATTATATGACACAGTTGACTTTAAGGTAAGTGTATTAATGGAGAATAAGGGGATATTTCATAATGATTAAGCAGTCAACTGAGTATGAGATTATAACAACCTTAAATCTGTGTATATCTAATAGCATAGCTTCAAGATATATAAAGCAAAAATTGACAATTAATAGAGGGAATAAACATATTATGTTTAGCAACTTAGGAGGTGCTGAGAATATAATGCTAAAGAGAGAGACATGACCCTAGTCTTTAAGAAACCATGGCTTAACACAAGAATGTTTTAAGAAGTAAATAACACTGCTTCCTGCTTTTGAACTAAAGTGTTATTCTAAATTTTATTATCGTACTCATCTTAAAACAAAAGTTGAGGAATTTGAGACAAAATGTCACTTAACTGGTGAAGGGCAGAGTCAGGACAAGAAGCAAAGTCTTTCTGACTCAAGACTCCAAGTTTCTAACCACTATGTTGGCAGTTCAGTGTTCACTTTTTTGAAGTTTATTTATTTTTAAAAATAAATACAGTTGGATGTTCTTATGCTTTCTTCCCACATCCACTGGACCACTTTCCATATCTGCTGGAGGACAAGCACCCCTAAGTTGCAAAACACTGTTTCAGCAAATAGTTGTCCGGTTGACCATTCAACCTGACTCCTCCTATTGAGGAGTAGGTGACTTCCTCTATCCCCATGTCTCTTCTCACTCTCGCATTGCTGGGCCCACTGATTCCTCTCAACTGCTGCACAGTGAAATCAGGAGCTGGTCCAATGAAGTCTTGAGTACAAGGAAAGAGAAGTGTTGAGTCCCTCATTGTTGGAGTAGAGAACTGAACTTCTTTGAGGCAGGCTTCTACATTGTGTCCTGGAATATTCCTGTTCTTTGGCTGATTGATGCTAACCACTACTCCTCTGTTTGTAAAATTTTATTCAGTTCCTCACTGATGCCCAATTCTGTTAACAGGAAACTTGGGGAGGAATTCCTAAACACAATTCTAATAGGATGAAAGGAGCAAGTAATAGAGACGGTGAATGGGAATGGAATTTCTCTATTGGACTCAGTTACTACCTACCTAATTTGGTGGGTTTTGTAAAGGAAACAACTATTTTTTTAAAAAAATATTTTTTAGTGTTTATCTTGAGAGACAGAGACAGAACACTGATGTATGTATGTGGAAGTGGGGAGGCAGAGAGAGAGAGGAAGACACAGAATTCAAAGCAGGCTCCAGGCTCTGAGCTGTCAGCACAGAGCCCAGTGTAGGGCTCAAACTCACGAACCATGAGATCATGACCTGAGCCGAAGTCATATGCTTACCGGACTGAGCCACTCAGGTACCCCAAAACAACTATGTTTAAGTGTACTATTTTTAAAACTACTGGTATTAGAAGTTTATATCTTCCCAGCTAATAACTGCTTGTTTTACGTTGGAAAAAGCCATGTTTAAAGTAAGTTAGGGAGAGCTTTACAGGTAAATTAGGCCAATCTCACAGAAAGAATGTACCCAAGTTATGGCTGAACCATTGGCTAGAGAGCACTATACTAAATTATCAGGAATGAAAGACTAAATACTAGCTACTGTGATTGGTAAAACAGTAAAATATAAAGTTACAATGGTTAAAAGGGATGTTTGTTGGAGTTTAATGGTTTTTAGGAAATGGGAAGGACTTTTCAGATGAGTCTCAGCCTGTAGATCCTCATTTCCTCTAGAAGATAAAGAGGGTATCACCATTTCCATCACAACTCTAGGAAAATCAGAGGCAGTATATATTAGAAGTCAGAACTTTCATGTACAGTTATACACACAGTGTACTGGACAAATCTAAGGAGAATAATTTCCATGCGATAATATGACTAGATAGTATGTGTGTGTGTGTATATGATATATAATATGTAATATGTAATATATAACATATATAGTCATAGTATGACTAGTTAGTAGTTCATATGTATACTATTGACCCAAACAAACTATTCTGGAATTCTGACTTGCCCTCTACTAGTTTTACAATCTTGGACAAGTTATTTAACCTCTGGGGCCTCTATTTTATCATATATCAAATCAGAACAATAATAATTTCCATTATAAGCTAGTTATGAATATTAAATGGGATAAAATAGTAATAAGCTTATAATCCAGAGTGGTAGGGAGAATAATTGTCCCTAAAGATATCCACTTCCTAAGTCCCAGATCCTGTGAATATGTTACATTATTGACAAAAGGAAATTAAAGTTGTAGATGGAATCAAGGTACCCAAAGAGCTTACCTTAGGGTAAGAATATTGTCCTGAATTATCTGGATAGGCCCAATGTAATCACATGGGCCTTTAATACCAGAAGAGGAAGGCAGAAACATAGGTCAGAGAGAGAAATAATGACTTCCTGCCAAAAAAAGAGAGAGAGAGAGATTTGAAGCATGACATAGGCTCAAACTGCCATTGATAGCTGAAGATGGAGGAAGGGGCCATGAGCTAAAAATGCAGATTGACTCTTGAAGCAGAGAACTTTCCTCAGCTGAAAGCCGGCAAGAAAATGGGAACCTTAGTCCTATAAATGCAGAACAGAATTCTGCCAACGAGACTGAGCAAGGAAACAGATCCTTTCCCAGAGCCTCCAGATGAGAAATGTAGTCTGCCAGCTCCTTGACTTTAGCCTATGGAGACCACTTTTGGACTTCTGATCTAAGGAACTGTAAGGTATTAAATTTATACTGTTTTAAGACACCATGTTTGTGGTATTGATTATACAGTAATAGAAAACTGAAAGTAATATCACCATTGATGTGATTACTATTATTATAATTACAATCATTTATCCAGTCTTGACAGTAAAAGTATTTACTGAGGGTCAGCTAGGTGCCAGACCCTGTTCTAAGTACTCAGATCCCACAAAAAACAAACTAGCAAGGGCCCCACTTTCATGTAGCCTACCTCTTTGTAGAACATAAACAGCTACAACCAGGGGCAGGAAAGTGCTGAAAACTAGCTGTAGGCAGTTTGCAGAGTGTATTATACAAGAAGTAAACCTCTTTAAAAAATACAGGTGAGAAATGTTCAACAACTGTTGACAAAGAAGTTGAGAAGCCTTTATATTTTTAAGGCACTAATACAAGTTAAGAAAATATTACAATTACAACAAAAACAGGCTACACGAAGAGGATTCTTTCACTTACTGAATAAATCAAGAATGTGATGTGGTTCATACAGAGATTTCATTTAGTTTCTATTTGAATAAGAGTGATAGTAAGGAGAAACCACATTTATATCAGAGTATTTGTAGTTTATTGCATGTATAATTAATCTTAAATGAATTATTTAATAAAATGTAAACGATTTTCATTCCATTTTATGATTTTTTTTCATTCTAGACCATTTTGCCTTAATAAAGTACAAATTTTAAAAACCTTTCAGACCATTATAGACCTTCATTCTCTGAGTTAACTCATACAATTGTAATGTTTCATCAATTCTAAGCATTTACACATGTGTTATGTCCTTTGCTTTCTCTAATTCTATGAAGTATTTTTTAAATTCTTTATTTATTTTAAGTGATCTCTGCACCCACTGGTTCAAAACTCAGAACCTTGAGATCAAGAGTCACACTCTCCTTCAACTGAGCCAGCCAGGCACCCCCACATTCTATGAAGTATTTTATACTCATTTTATAGGTCAGAAACTCTACACAGTTAGAAAGAAATGAATCATTCATATACTAAGATGTCATGTAGCGATCTACATTAAAATTAAAACCTTGATAAAGAGAGGAAAGGGGCTTCATAGCACATCAGCTCCCTTCCTCCGGAACTAAACATCTAAGGTAGGAAAGCAGAAAAATGCAGCACAGATGACCACCTTCATCTCTATCAAATGCTGTAGAGCGGCCTGCCAAAATAAAGAAACCCACCCCATTCAACGCTGCAAATCTTTCAGTTCAAACCTCTGGTCGCAAAGGAAACAGCACCAATTTGCAACATTCCAGTGCTCTGAGTTGGTTTCTGGAGTCTTCTACATCTGCTCTGTGAGGAAAATGAACTGATGCCATGGTTCTTTGTTACTTTCAATAAGCTGCCTCTGGAATTAATAAAGGATCTTGAGGAATGAACTAATGGTGAGAGTTTAGGAGGAAGTCATCAACCTGGAAGCTATAATAAGTAATCACAGAGTTGCTGTTGTCTTATATTGATGGAATACCTACTATGTACTAGCACTGGGAGGAAACACAAGAAGAATTTTTTGTCAGATATGTAGACTTTTCTCCCTTTTAAACAAGAAATCATTTTCTTTGGATGACTTGGCAAAGATGGATTATCTGTAAGTGATAGTATCATGAGTGGCTTTGAGCCATGTTTTTAAGGCTAGGCTTCTTGAATAAAGTGACACTTGAAGACAATTTTAAGCAAACAAGGGAGGATTACTTGATGGATGGAACATGATAGATTTATCTTATGCTTATAAAAAAGCATAGGGCTTATAAATGCAGACAGAAACAAGATGAAGGCCATTTTGAAACAGCAAATTATATAAAATTGTAGACAGAGATTGAGGAAATTGATGACATAAGTATTTGAACGTTTATAAGTCCATTTAATGTTAAAAGCCTGGGTGGCTCAGTCAGTTAAGTGTCCAACTTCAGCTTAGGTCATGATCTCATGGTTTGTGGGTTTGAGCCCCACATCGGGTTCTGTGCTGACAGCTCAGAGCCCGAAGGCTGCTTTCGATTCTGTGTCTCCCTCTCTCTCTGCCCCTCCTCCGCTCGTGCTCTGTCTCTGTCTCAAAAATAAGTAAACTATTAAAAATTTTAATAAAAAAAAATAAACAGTAGAAACTATTTCAGTAAAAGATGGCATATCCATTGTGTGCAATATTATACACCCTTAAAGTCATGCTTTTGAGGATTATTTAACAGTACCAGAAATTCTTGATGATATAATATTCCTTGAAAGAGAAAGCAGGATATAAATTTCATATTCAGGATAACAGCAGTTTTGTTATACATACCCACACAAATATAGCACACATATGTGTATACTATATTACAAATATAAAAATGAAAAATTAACGCAATCTATCCCAAGCAGGATAGGGAATGGTTGATAATGTAACTAAACAGTTCAGATTTGGAATTGGCTGCAGGGAGGTTTGACCCAATGTTCAAATCTGGTTTTCCACACAAGATTTCTCCACTCTATCTCTGTGGAATTGTTTCCATTCTCAAGTAGGTCATACCCTAGAGATCTTCCTAGGGCCATACACACCCTCACTTCAAGTTATGTGGGAAGAAAAGTCTTAACAAAAACCAGTTTACAATCCTGGTTTGTTTGACTTATTTCTTGTTTTCCAGCCCTTCATGTAGCCCAGAAAGATGTGATATCTTTTATACCTCCTCAACCACCTCACAACTAGAGGTAAGGTGAATACCATCCATATTATCAAAAATAGGATTTCCTCCTTTTGTAAAACTGACCACTATTCCATTTTATAGATACACCATGATTTCTTTATCCATTCATCCATGGATGAACACCTAGGCTGTTTCCATATCTTGGTTATGGTGAATATGCTGCAATGAACACGAAAGTGCGGATATCTCCTTCAAATACTGGTTTCATTTCCTTTGGATGGATGGATGGATGGATGATTCTGACGCCAACTTCAGTGTGCACGCTTTTTCTCCACACCAAGCAATTCTTCAATACCAGCTGGGTGTCCTACCATTTAAGACAATTCTGACACTATCTACCCGGCGATGGCATCAGATTCAATAGGTGAAGAGCTCAATCCCACAAGACTGCCCCCCACTCCAGATGCCAGTCACAAATCCAGTTGATATCTGTGCTTCTGACTGACTGGCTCACAATTTCCTCCTTGGGTTCAATTAATTTGCTAGAGCAGCTCATAGAACTCAGGAAACCAGTTTACTCACTAAGTTACTAGTTTATTACAGAAGATACTAAAGGATGCACATCAACAGCCAGATGAAGAGACACTTAGGGTAATGTCTCAAACGTGGTAGTTTCTGTCCCCATGAAGTTTGAAACCTAGTACAGCAGCACATGGATATGTTCTGGTTTGCCGACCTAGAGGCTTTCTGAACCATTTTAGTTTTTATGGAGGCTTCATTACTTTGGCTTGTTTGATTAAATCAGCCACCAGTGACTGATTCAGCCTCCAAGCTCTCTCTCCTCCTGGAGGTCAGAGGGTAGAACTAAAAATTCCAGCCCTCTAATTACATGGTTGGCTCCACTGTCAACCAGCCCCCATCCTTAGATGCTCTCCCAAGTCACCTCATTAACATGACAAAAGACATCATTATAGCTCTCATCACAGAAAATTCCAAAGGTTTTAGGAGCTTTGTGTTGGAAAGGCAGATGAGGAGCAAATGTATATTTCTTATTATAAATCACAATAGTACAGGATACATACCCAGAGTGGGATTGTTGGATCATATGATAGTTCTAGTTTAATTCTGAGGGAAAATTCCATGCTATTTTCCATAATGGCTGTACCAATTTGCATTCCCATCAGCAGTGCACAAGGGTTCTCTTTTCTCCATATCCTCACCAACACTGGTTATTTCTGTCTTTTTGACAACTGCTATTCTAACAAGTGTGAATCTCATTGCGGTTTTGATTCACATTTCCCTGATGATTAGCAATGCTAATTATCCTTTCACGTACCTATTGCCCATTTGTATGTCATCTTTGGAAAAATGTCTATTCAGGACCTCTGCTCATTTTTTAAGGTGTTTGGGTTTTTCTATTGAATTGTATGAGGTCCTTATATGTTTTGGATTTTAATTCATCAGATATATGGTTTGCAAATATTTTCTCCCCTTCTGTAGGTTTCCCTTTCATTGTGTTAGTTTTTTGTTGTTGTTGTTGTTGTTGTTTTGTTTTTGTTTTTGTTTTTGTTTTGCTTTGTAGAAGCTTTTAAGTTTGATGTATGAAGTCCCACTTCCACTTGCTTTTGCTGCTTGCGCATTTGGGGTCATATTCAATACATCATTAAGACCAATGTCAAGAAGCTTTTCTGCATGTTTTCTTGTAGTAGTTTTACAGTTTCAGGACTTACATTTAAGTCTGACCCATTTTGAGTTGATTTTTGTGTATGGTGTAGGGTAAGCGTCCAATTTCATTTTTTGCATGTGTATATCTAGTTTTTCCAAGAGTATTTATTGAAGAGATCATCTTTCCCCCATTCTTGGTGTACTGTTGAAGATGAGTTGACAGATTATGTGTAAGTTTATTCCTGTGTTATCTATTATGTTTCAATGGTCTATGTATCTGTTTTTTTGCTGGTACCATATTGTTTTACCTACTAGCTTTATAACATCATTTGAAATCAGAAAGTAGAATGTCTTCACCTTTGCTCTTTTTTCTCAAAACCACTTTGTCTATTCAGGGTCTTTTTGGTACCATATAAATTTTAGCATTTTTTTATTTCTGTGAAAAATTTTATTGAAATTTTTCAATGAATTTTTAGATCACTTGGGGGTAGTATGAACATTTGAACGATATTTATTATTCCAGTCCATGAACACAGGATATCCTTCAGTTTCTTTATGTTTTCCTCAATTATTTTCATCAATGTTTTCTAGTTTTCAGTGTACTGATCTTTTAGTTCCTTGGTTAAATTTGCTCCTAACTATTTTACTATTCTAAGTGCTATTATAAATGGTATTGTTTTCTTGATTTTCTTTTTGAATAGCTCATTATTAATGTGCAGAGACACAACTTATTTTTCTATATTGGGTTTGTTTCCTACAACTTTACCGAATCCATTTTTTTTTTTAATTCTTTTAATGTTTATTTTTGAGAGAGACAGAGACAGAGACCAAGTGGGAGCAGGGGAGAACAAGAGAGATGGAGACACAGAATCCAAAGCAGAATCCAGGCTCCAAGCTGTCAGCACAGAGCCCAATGAGAGGATCAAACTCGAAAACTACAAGATTATGTGATTGTGACCTGAGCTGAAGTTGGACACTTAACCAGCTGAGCCACCCTCTATTTGTTAGTTCTAATAGATTTTATAGATAATTTTACCACTTATTTTCCAATTTGGAATCCTTTTATTTATTTTCTTGTTTAAATGTTCTGGCTAGAACTTCTAGTACTATCTTGAATAAAAGTGGCAAGTGGGCTACCTTGCCTTATACTAGATCTTAGAAAGAAAGATTTAGTTTTTCTCAATTAATTATGACGTTAGCTGAAGATACCCAAATGTTAACACTTACTAACTCTGGACATGGATTATCGATTATTCTAAAAGACTTTACATTATTATTTTTTAAGAATGCTTTAATAAGTATATATAATCTAAGAAAGAAGTTACAAAGCTTCATGAGGATAAAATATATCCAATATATCACTAAAGGCAGGTTATTACTAGATTGATAGTTATATAGTTATATATTATTTTATACATATAGTTTTATAACCATATAGCTTTGTAGTTATATGTAGATAGGTTATATAAATAGTTTATTTATTTATTAATAAGTTAATGTACATTTAAAAGTCTGAGACTGAGGGATATATCATTCTAAAAAGTGTTTAAAACCATGGGAAAGTTAGTGAAAAGAAGACAACTTCATCAAGCAATAGTTGAGAAGTATTATTTTTGCAATAATATTTTTGACTAATGAAAGTTAATGGGCCTCATCAATTATAATTACTTTTCTACTACCAAATGTTTAGACAGATATCACTATAAACTTCAAAAACTTATTTCTTAGAAACAAATCATTCATAAAAGGTGATGTAACTGGCTTGTGCCTGGGCTTTCCTGAATCATTTCTCTAGTGTTACCTGTCTGTGTGTCAGTCTTAGCCCATTGCCAATGATCTCTACACACAAACACACACACACACACACACACACACACACACACACACACACACAACACCCCAGTAAGGTAGTTTTACTGACATTCTTGTGAACAGATAGAGAATGGAGTATGTCATATAGCACAACTTTATAAACAACACATTTACTTTCCTTCATTCCCTTGACAGCTGTCTCATATCTCCTAGCTCACTCTGCATCTACTTTATCTATTTTTTTTTCTTCTCCTCCCCCGACATTGCCTCTAGCCCTTACCACCTTACATTGCTTCTTCTAGGTCAAGACTCAAAATGCAAATGCCCACAGGAGAAGTAGGCAACCTAACAGAAAGAATAAAAGTCCAGGTATAAAGGACTGGTGGGGGCCATGACAAACTAGTCAGAAAATGCCCCTTAAAGTACTTGGTACTTTATAGAAATGAGGACCCAGTATTCCTGAGTTTCCAATTGTCAAGAGATCCTCAAAACAGTATTTTTCACATCTTAGTACCAATTCACATTTTAAAAAAATACTATGCAGGTAGAGACACCTGGGAGGCTCAGTCAGCTGAGCCTTGATTTCTGCTCAAGTCATGATCCCAGGGTCATAGGATTGAGCCTCACATCAGGCCCCATGGAGATCATGGAGCCTCCTTAAGAGTCTCTCTCTCTCTCTCTCTCTCTGCCACTCTCCCCCACTCTCTCTCCTTTTCTAAAATATAAATAAATAAATAAATAAATAAATAATAAAACTAAAAAATACTCTGCAAGTAAAGTAAAAGTATTTGCCAGCCAGATGTAACCCATGAGCTTCCAGTTTGTGACTTCTCTAGATCTCTATGTTCCTCTTCCAAAGTGGACCAAGTTAGCTTTCTCTTGGAGTTCTCAATTTGTGTAACCAAACATTAGCCATTAGCCACTGCTCAGGTGAATGTAAATGAATCATTACTTAATTTGTGTGTGTGCATGTGCCTGTGCACATTTACACCTATGATAAGCATAAGATTATAGACACAAAAACTTTCCAATACAGTATTGCATTTTGCAGCTAAGGTAACCTGTGTCCAGAAAGCTGGTGCTAGTTCCTGTTTTTAGCTAAAATTTTTTAATTTGAAAAAATCTTATATTTCACACTTCCAATCCAAATACAAATGCTGAGATGCCTTAAACACTAAAATTAAATGAGCTATGTTGTATATATTTTCTTTTTTGCCTTGTTGCAAAACAAGCCAAACGTTGCACTATCATTGATGATTTGTGATGTTTAGTAGATACAAATGTGCCCAAGCTGCTGTGATAGACACTGCATGAACAAGGTAAGACTTAAGAGTTGATGCCCAGGAGCAAAGGCTTTTAAGCTGCTTCTTTCTCTTTTTTTCTTACTATATATTATTCAGAGTCTAGTCAGGAAAATGAAAATCTCATTAGGTATTTCAAACAGAGGGATTTAAAACAAGTAATTGGTTACCTAAGTGTTGAAAGACTGAAAGAGCAGAAAGGGAATACTAAACTAATATCTAGAAAAATAACTGCAGGAATGAGCTACCATGGCTTGTGAAGGGGACAGGGATTAAGAAAAAAACACAGTGGGACCACTAGAACCAGAAGCTTGAGGAAAACTTCCAAGGAGCTGACATTCAATCCTTTGAGGAGGGGACACTTTGGATGGTACCTCTGCTGCTGGAGACCTGAAAGAAGCTGAAAGAAACTGGAGGCTGGTGCCATGATGAGGGAAACAGAAAAACACACAGGAAGCCTCCTCTCCCCTCCTCCCATCTTCTCATCTCCCTCTAGGGCCCCCTACTTGCAGAACCTAACGCGGAACCAGCTGGCACAGAAGAATCCCAATGCCAAAAACACAGAGCAGTATATAGAGAGGGGTGGATTTGGAATTGAGAGACAAAGCGTAAATTACTACCACAAACACAATGCCAGTAAGAGATGTATTTCACATCAGAACTCAGTACACAACATTTGCATGCATGTCCACCTGGAACAAGTTTCATGCACCAGTGGGATGCACTATATTTTATTTTCTAATATACTCTTTTCCACTTTATTTTTTAATGCTAGATACATCCCCCCCTCCAAGTAATTTCATGACTCCTAGAAGAGTCTCAGATCTAAAAAAGGAGTGGGTGATTTCTTGGATGCCAGGGGAGTAAAATATATGAAGTTGAGAAACAAAAAGAGAAGACTCCTATCAGATTCACTCAAAAGTTTATCAGCAATTTGGAAAATGTGGGGAAAGCATAGAAACACTTATTTTTCTAATTTTGGAGCAGTCTTTGCAGAACAAAAAAAAAAACAAAACAACCCAGAGAATATAATTGTGGTGGAATCAGCAAGATTCACATTTTAATTTTGACCCTGCCTTCTCTGTCAACATTACAGATGTAAGTTTATAAGTAACATACGACATAGGTGTTTACACGGTGGGTGGCACTGAAATACTTAATGCCCTTTTTAGAGGCAACATTTATCAACATGGTGGTACTTGGAAATTAGGTTTGTTTTCTTTAGTGAATACGTGTTAGGAAAATTACAGTGTTGTCCATTGGATGGCATAAAAGTTACCAATAACAGAGTCTTCTTTTGATTTCTGGGGTAATCTTAAAAAATATATTTTTATTGCTCAAAAAAACCACAATAGCACTGCAATAATTGTTTTTGTTTATTGGCTATCACCCAGTTTTTAGTCAAATTTTTATATGTATTTAAGTTCATTAATAACACAAGTACTGAATTTGATCCTTATGAAACCATTTAGAGTTCCGTACTACTAAAAGCACAGCTCCCTCCCTCCAAAAAATAGACCAGAAACTTGAGGAGAAAACCAATTAAAATATGCTGTGGCAGCGCGCATGGGTGACTCAGTTGGTTAAGAGTCTGACTTTGGCTCAGGTCATGATCTCACCGTTCACGAGTTTGAGCCCTGCATTGGGCTCTCTGCTGACAGGTTGGAGCCTGGAGTATGCTTTGGATTCTATGTCTCCCTCTCTCTGCTTCTCCCTTGCTCCCACTCTGTCTCTGTCTCTCAAAAATAAACAAACAAACAAATCAATCAATCAATAAAATATGTTGTGGCAAATGCAAATTAAAATCAATATAGATGGTTTTGACTCGTGGAGTTAATAGATTCATTCATTTGTAGAACCTGGGGGGATCTTTCGACTTGGATTATGTAGAATTTTACCCTTTGTCTTTTTCTTTTTCTTTTTTACTTTGTACTCAAGTTCTTCTCTGTGCATTAGATTCTAAAGTTTTCAGGAAATCCCAGGTCTGAATCTAGGCTCAAATCTTGCTTCTGCCGTTAACACACCATTTGGACTTTGACACTTGCTTAACTTCTTGTCCTGAATTTTCTCCTCAGTTAACATTCATGAAGATCAAATGAGATGATAGACGAAAAAGAATTTGGAAGTTTGTAGGTTCTGTTTAAGGACAAAATCTTGTTAAACTCTTCACCTTACATGAACCATAGTACATATAGCTCAGAACACACATTCAATGAATAGCTTATAACTGATGAGGCACCTTTCTAAGCTAAGGATACCTATCAAGAAATCATAGTTTCTCTAATCTACTTCTACTATAAAATAGAAATAAACACCAGACAGAAAAGAGGCAGGCTTCAAGCTCAGGCTTCAAGCTCCACCAGCATAGGGTAGTATAAGGATCAAAAGTTTGTGTTCAGAGTCTGTCCACCTCAGTTCAAATTCAGTCTTCATGACTTCCTGTATAACCTGGATGAGTTGTTCACCCTCTCTGTGTCTAATTCTTCCCACCTGCCAAAATGGAGGGAATACACCATCCGAGTCACAGGAATGTTATGAGATTTAAAAGAACAGGTACCCATAAAGTGCCTTGGAATATTGCCTGGCCAACAGGAGTACATAATAATTACCAGCTATTTCTATCACTTTCACTCTTATCCCCAGAGTTTGAGGAAGCCATTGCAGAGGTAAAAAGTTGTAAAAAAAAAGAGGTAAAAGTTCTTTCTGCAGAGGCAGAAAGAAACAATAGAGGAGGCAAGAACTTGAGAGATGCTTCAAAATGCTGTTGCTGTGTTATAGCAACACCACAGTATAAAAGGCCCACAGAGTAGCAGAAAAAAAACCACTGGATCTCTTCCTTTCCAAAATTTTTCAGCTCTCTATTCAAAACAGTTGTCCATGGGAACACATTTCTGATTTTATAATTTAAAAACTCCCAGGTTTCATAAAGAAAACCACAATGGGAGACTACTACATATCTATGAGAATGGCTAAAGTGGAAAAAACAGACAGTGCCAAGCATTGGGGAGGGTCTGGAGCAATGTACTCCAGTACCCAGATGGTGGTCATGTAAACTGCTAAAAACCACTCTGGAATACTGGTTGGCAGTATCTATGAGAGCTGAGCATATGCATTCTTTATGATCCAGAAATTCCACTTCTAGGTATATACCCAACAGAAATGAATACATATGTTCACCAAAAGGCATGCACAGAAATGCTCATAGGGACAATATTTATAACAGCCCAAACAGGAAACAACCCAAATTCCATCACAGAAGCATGGGTAAATAAATTGTGGTATATTCACAAAATATAAGGCTATATAACATAGAGAACAAACAAACCATTGTTATGCAACATGGATGAATCTTACAAACAATATTGAGAAAAGTAGCCATTATATAAAAGAGGAGTACTTTATGAATCCATTTATATAAAGTTTAAAAGCAGGCAAAACTAAACTATGGTGTTAGAAGTCAGAATAGTCATTGTCCTTTAAGAGAGCTGGTAATGGGAAAGGGAGCCAGGGTACTTCCAGAGCGATCTGTGCTCCATATGTTGACCTGGGAGCAGACTGCATGAGTGAGTTCATTGGTGAAAATTTGCTAATATGTGCACATATGTGTATACACACATGTATACACAATGTATGTGTGCTGTTTCAAAAATACACATATGCATATGTGTAAGTGTGAGTATGTTAAACTTAAAAAAAATTAAATGCAAATAGGCATCTTGGGTATTCTATTATAACGAAAACAATTAGGACCTTTAAAGGGGTAAACTCCAGAGGCACTGCTGAGAACCCCCTCTTTCTTTTTAAATATTTTTTTGAAGTTTATTTATTTATTTTGAGAGAGAGAGCACGTAAGTGGAGGGAGGGTCAGAGAGAGAGATAGAGAGAATCCTAAGCAGGCTCTGTCCTGTCAGCATAAGCCTGACATGGGGCTTGACCTTAATGAACTGAGAGATCATGACCTGAGCCAAAATCAAGAGTTAGACGATTAACCTACTGAGCCAACCATCCTCCCCAAGAACTCCCTCCTTTGTGTCAGCAATTAACCCTGTTCCTTGGCACCTAATATAATGCATTGAAACTGCTCGTTTATATGTCCATCTCCCCTAATCTGCTTAAGGTCAGACACTGTGTCTTATATATCATTTTATCTTCAGTGTTCAATGCAGAGCTTGGTACATAGTAGGGTTCTTATAAATGTTGCTTGAATGAATACAAACTAAAACTAATGAGAAATGAGGGGTGCCTGAGTGGCTCATTTAGCACCTGACTTCAGCTCAGGTCCTGATCTCAAGCCTTGTGAGTTAGACCTCCTCGTTTGGGCTCTGTGCTGACAGCTCAGAGCCTGAAGCTTGCTTCGAATTCTGTGTGTGTGTCTCTGTCTGCCCCTCCCCTGCTCATACTCGCTCGATCGCGCTTGTGTTCTCTCTCTCTCATAAATAAACATCATTAAAGCAAATCCACTCATATAATCTTTTAAAAAACTAATGAGAAATGGGGGTGCCTGGGTGGCTCAGTCAGCTGAGTGCTCTACTCTTGACTTTGCCTCAGGTCAGGATCTCATGGTTTGTGTGTTCGAGCCCCGTGACAGTATGCAGCCTCCTTGGGATCCTCTTTCTCTCCCTCTCTCTCTGTCCCTCTCCTACACACTTTCTTTCTCTCAAATAAATATTAAACTAAACTAATAAGAAATGAGATACGTTTTACTTTCTATTTCACAAAAATACATTTTGATGCCAAGTTTGCCGAAACATCAGTTTTTGTCAAGTGAGCCACCCACGAGTTTATGTCAACTGTCTTCTGAGTTCTCTCGCAAATTTTACACAAATCATTAACTGCCTTTCCCTAGCTTTGGAATATCATTAACTAAGGCTATTCTGATCAGAGGAAGCAGACAAAACTCATTTCTTCATTAAAATTCCATAATAGATTCTGTGACTGAAAGCTTTTGTACATCGCCTGGCTAACTCCGCAATAAAAGAAATATTATAACCTAACGAATGCGTGCTTATTTACCTATGTGATCTGTTAAAGTTCGCAGAGACAAAGTAAGGATGGAGGAAGTTTTCTAGCTTTACTACACCTTAAACAATTTTCCAAGAGTTACTGTTTATTGCCTTAATAGGATATCAAGAAAAATGAAGTAATCATCTGCGACACAAGATGCTATTGATCTGAGCGTGGGCCTTTGTGCTTCCCACCCTGAAGGGCAAGTTCTTATTATTCTCATGAGTCAAATCCGTTTAATTCCCTTAATGTCTCTTTCTTTGTAAAAGCGTACTTACAGACAACAGTAAAGAGCTCAGCACCTCGGCTTTTATCACATGCTGGTCAGAGGTCTTTGCATTCGAGATTTAACAACACAAAGCAGAATTAGAAACGTCAATTTCTTGAGGTTTGGAAATTAGTTTCATATTTGCTGTCTTGACAGCAGCCAAAAAGGATAAATTAATACAACATTATGTACAGTACTAAAGGGGGTGGGGGGTTGGGAAAGGGGGAGATTTACGTCATCCATTAATCAGTGACCTAACCGGAAAAACATTAGTAAATGATTAAAGAAAGATGACCCTAAGGGGAATGCGGGGGGATTCAGACAGACTTTGGTCAAAGCCCCCAAATCTAATGTAATTTCAAGCTGGCCTCAAAATTCAATTTGCGTGGAGCCTCTAAGTCATCTATTCCGCAACGGCATACAGCATAATTGCATCTGAACGGCTTCCAGCACAGCACTGAGAAAATGTCGTGTTCCAGGCAGGCCCTCTGTGCCCGTGAGGAAGGCGGCCCAGATGACCACACAGGAGGACGGGCTCAGTAAAGCACGCAGTCTGCCGATCCCACCTGCTGACCGTTGCCCTCCACAGGAAGCACATGTTGCTGCTCAGTTCCTGGCAGCTTTTGGCTGTCAGGTAGGGCATCTGCAGCGGGCAGCTCCCGAGGGCTGCCACCTGGTGCTGTCAGTCGGCCTCAGACCAACAAGAAGAGGGGAGGCATTCATCTATGTGCTTATTTTTCTGTGTTTAGGGTATTTCTTGGGACTTCGCGTTTTCACTTGGCAAGTTAACTGGTCTCTTTAGTTAGGAGGGGGGGAAAGAAGGAATTCAGGCTTGCTTTCCTTCAACTCAGAGTTCCCTTCTTGGGAGAGGCTGTTTAGTAATACCTGGTTCACCCTCATTAAATCTGTGCAGCTTCTTTGCAGGACTGCAAACTTACTTGAAAATATATTTTAAAAGTATAGCCTCATCATCAGGATTTAAGACAGAGTCACTAGGTCCCATTATTTTTTAATGCGTAGTTATGAACAATTACAAATAGATAAATACAAAGTTAGCATGTTAATCCTGTTAAAAAGAAAAGACAAAAATAAAGCAGCAATAATGTCCCAAGAGAAAGACGGAGCATTCCTTAGAAAAGACCATTTGTGGCCCCTGTCTCAATAGTTTACAGCATGCAAAGGAATAAAAGATTTTCGGTGAATGTCAACAGATAGTATTTCAACCTCAAAAAGACTGCTTGTTTTGATCCAAAATCAACTTGTATTTGATTTTAACTCCTAACTTGCATTTTACATCTACAAATGCAGTGCAACTTACTATAAAACCAGTTAGATATAATGAAACTGGCTAATGAGGAAGCAGGATTTGTTTTTACCAGACTGGTCTAAGCAGTAGGATAATTTTGAACAGAAATTAGCACCTGGGTAAGAAGAAAGCCGTTGCCCTAAATAACACAGATAATTTGGTTAGTGGCTTATTGCTTGTTTATGTTTCTGATGGATGACAAAGTAATAATGATGATACAATGTATGAAGATACTAGGTGAAGGATGGTGTTGATGGTAACAGGAAAAGGAAAATAATCAAATGCTGGGTTTGCTCAATAAACTTTAGATTGTATATCTAAGCTCCTATTGGTTTTTTTTTAAGCATGCACCCAAACACTCATATAAGGCACCACTAGAAAAATTAACTGTATCTCTCTAGCTCTGAACCATATCTTTTCATCGGAGCAATCTTTGTCATCATGTGATTTTTTTTTTTTTTTTGATAGCAGGGAATTTTTGAGGAACACGACCATCATGTTATGGTGGAACAAATTGTTCTGAACTTCAAGAACATATTACGATGGAAATATGTATTCAGAAAGCCATGTGGAAATTGCCATGAGTTTATTTATATCTTAATGGCATTTTGAACACTGGAAAAAAATCACGGTGAAGACAGAATCAGAGAATCCTACACCGGCATATTTATGCACGTTTTCTAGTAAACATAAGCACTCCATCACCTTTAATTACATGGCCATATTTTCATTCTACCTGTGTATTTTTAGGAAGTTCAATAAAATATTTGCTCAGAAAGTATTCCGGACATGTGAAGTTCCGAGGTGCCAAGTCATACAAAGAACTGGATGCAAGGGAGGAACAGGAAGTTGAATGGGTGAAAAGTGGTTGGGCAGAGAAGCACAAAAGGGATTAAAAAACGCAGAATGACCCTTAATTTAAGAATCAGAGGAATCAGACCATAACATTAAAAGCAGACACTGTTTTCATAACTTCTCATTTCCACAAATGGTGTCTTGATTATCTTAAACCTCTGGTAAGCTGCCTGTGCTCACTCACACTTACAGGAAAGCCCAGACAGGGAATGAAGGGGATTTTAGCCTGTTGGGAGGTTTTGGAAACGTCTGAATAGCTCTGCGTGCTTGCTGATTTCCCATCTGTCACTTACTATCAGCCCCCATGCGACAACCACATTGTACTGTGAGTTCTTTCAGGTGTGTCTGAACCATCAATTTAGCCTCCCTGCAGGGGTGCCGGTGGAGAGAAATTGGCTGAGAGGCATCAGAAGAAGATACACACTACGGGTACCGAAGAAGGGGGCTCTAACAGCAATAACTGTGTATACCCCAACAATACTCAGGGAACTCCAAAGGAATTGCAGCCAAACACACTTGTTAAACTGAAATGATTTTTCTGAACAGTGAGAGCATCTACCTGGCTTATAGATAAGGGAAAATTTCAATCTGCCCCTTGATATTCTCTCCTCGGTCCTTAAAAAAAACTTATTTAGTGTTTTATTTATTTCTGAGAGAGAGACAGCATAAGCAGGGGAGGGTCAGAGAGAGAGGGAGACACAAAATCTGAAACAGGCTCCAGGCTCTGAGCTATCAGCACAGAGCCCAACATGGGGCTCGAACCCACAAACCAGGAGAACATGACTTGAACCAAAGTTGGATGCTTAACCGACTAAGCCACCCAGGCGCCCCTCTCTCCTTGGTTCTTACGGAGAACAGCCCTTGAACGCACAGGAGAGCTTGCTGCATTTTAGAAGATTATGCCTACAAAGAGTTCCTAAGTATCTAGGCATATTCTATACTCATGTTCGCAGAAATAATATTCCACATTACTTGTCTCTCGTTCAGCTGGCTCTGAAGTGGAAACACCCATCCCCCTGCGTGCACTGTGAGAAATTCCTAGGTTTTGTTTCATGAATGTTTCATGGAAAGCAAAACAGTATTATTATTTTTTTTAACAGAAGAGCTTTTGAAATGTCTTGAACTTGCTTTGGGTATTTAATCGGATCAGTTTTCTGTAATGTTGCTTCCCACCCTCCTGTTTTCTCATCCAAACCCCAAATCCTTCAGCCACTAGCCTGCTCAGTGCCCTGGTTTGATAACCCTGCAATTGAAGGGTGGAGTGGGAGAAAAGCCCTCATACCTTTGTTTTTCTGGTTCTCCTCAACACCCTGGTGGCCTACTTGGGTGTCCCACAGTCTCTCTGTGGAAAATAGTGTGTCCCATTTAGCAACAACTCCACCTAGCATGCGTTCCTGAGCTATACTTAAACAAGGGTAGGAGAGAGTTGGAATGATTTGAGGCCCGCATTACGCTGTGCGAGGAGAACCATTTTCTCTCCATGGTGGCGGGCCACAAAGTAATTTCTGCTTCTACTTTGGCAACCCCCAGGGTAGAAGGAGTGAAATCATGTTATTTTCCAGTGTGACAAAAATGCAATCGGTGTTCAAGGGCATATTTTCAGGGGGAAATTTTCAACAAAGTTGAAAGGTTTTTTTTTTTAACCTAATAGCAAAAAATCCAAAAGAAAAATTTTCTACTTCCCAGGGCTTCTCATATGTTGGATTACTTTTTTAATGTAAAGGAAGAGAAATGTATTTATTCTATGTAGCTCAGGGTATCCATACCCTCATAGCTACACAAAATGATCACACTCTTTCCTATTTCTTCTTCAGAACAGCCACTGTCTTTTGTGTTTTGTGATATTTAGAGAAAAATATAGATTAACATCATAGTCCAGCTTTTCAAGAATCTCAAATATGTAGTCTTAAGCACCAAAAACATGCAAGAGAAAGAGGACGCATGAATCTGTCAACATTTCCATCTAGAGTACTGTGAGCTGAATATACTTTCCTCTTCAATAAAAGAGGAAAACATTGAGGCAATTTTTTTTCTAAGTTTGAAGTTACTAAAATTTAACATTCACACCAAAAACTACTTCTGACGTCTGGATTCTCTCACAACATTTCAAAACCATCTTTTGCTTCCATTTCAATATTATTTACTGTCTTTCCCATGGTACCCAATATCTGCCTATCATTTAATTATATTTGTTATCATATTTTATTATGTAGATCATTACATTGATTTGGTACATGTTAGTATTCAATTCAAAAATACAAAACATTTATTTTTTTAGTTTTGTTAATGTTTATTTATTTTTGAGAGGAAAGGCATAAGCAGGGGAGGGGCAGAGGGAGACAGAATCCAAAGCAGGCTCCAGGCTCTAAGATGTTAGTACAAAGCCCAACATGGGACTCGAAACCATGAACTATGAGATCATGACCTGAACTGAAGTCAGACGCTTAACAGACTAAGCAACCCAGGCACCCCCAAAATACAAAGCCTTTAAGTTCTGCAATGATGTCTCAATCATTAAGGAACTTCTAGGGCCAAGGACACATCTAGAATTTATAGATGATTAATAAATACTTGTTGAAGGAAAGAATGAATGAGTAACAAAAAACCCAGACTGATATGAAGACACCAAAATATTTCTATTTAAAATATACATATGCTTTAAAAGATACCAGAAGAATAAATCAAGGCACTTTCTGTACAGAATTTTGAAAAGAGAAAAATAATTTCTTGGCCTTATCTGAATACTTTCCAAACAACCCCCCCCCTTTTTTTTAATGTTTTATTTATTTCTAGGAGAGAGAGAGAGACAGCGTGAGCAGGGGAGGGTCAGAGAGAGAGGGAGTCACAGATTGAAACAGGCTCCAGGCTCTGAGCCGGCAGTCAGCACAGAGCCCGACGCGGGGCTCGAACCCACGAACCGCGAGATCATGACCTAAGCAAAAGTCGGACGCTTAACCGACTAAGCCACCCAGGCGCCCCACAAACCCCCTTTTTGGAGAGCAAACAATACACATGCTTTTAATAAGATTGGGACATGAGATGTGGTGGTGGTAATGGAGGGAAGATGGCCAAGTCTGGGCAAGGCTACAGTCCATGCTCAGGATACGAAGGGGGCTCCTCTTCAGGGTCTTCCTTCTGTATTTTAGACCTGTATATTCTACCTGGGGCTGCAGTTTTCCCTTATTTTATCATCCTGCCGCTAATGGAAAACCTTGGGGGTTTTTTTGCAAGGGGCTTAAATCTTGAGTGCACCAAATTTGCCTAGTTTGGATTCTACTGGTTGAAAAGAAAACTTCACCTCCCCTGGTTTGCATACACTTACGAGGAATGGGCACAGAGGTGAAATGAGCAATGGGTTGGACTCATAGACATTACGGTGAAAGCTTTCATAGCATAAAAGACTTCTCTGACATCCAATTGACAGACATAGGAGAGCAAATTTCTTTTAAACAAAGCTAAAGTAAAAATAAAAATATATTTACTTATGTATATATTGTATATCACTATAAATATAGGTATTCTTTTAGGGGAAGAGCCATGTTTGTAATTAAGAATATTCAAAATTAGACATTCAAATCTAGAAGAGGTCTATGAATTGCTAAAAGTGCTCTGCTATCCCAAAGAGAGACTTTATAAATAGAAGATTTTGTATATAAGCCTATTTATCTGTAGCCTTGTAAAGAGTTGAGCACTGTCTAGAGAATGTGATCTAAGTAGGCAAACAATTCAGATAATGTAAATTGCAGTTTGAGGTCTAAGAAATAGAGAAAACATGTTTAGTCTAAAAAAATATAGAGACCTAAAATGGCATGCAAATGCTGAAAAAAGTTTTTCTGGCATGGGATAATATGGGAACACTAAAATATAAATTAAAATCAAAGAGACTTTGTAGTTTAAAATGGTGTGTCAAGGAAGCTGCTCTTAAAACTTTGTCCCAAGCTCCCATTCAATTTCAATTCCCACAGAGACATGCGAAATAAAAACAATGGCCAATTATCTATTGCTAGAGATAAGGGTGGATTTTCATAAATGGGACTAATTCTAAAAAAAAAAAAAAAGCCTACCCATGCTTTACCTCTTGAAACAGAGCAGCCTTTTTTACTTAGAAGGGAAGAAGACCTTTCTTCTGACATCTAGGTCAGTGACCCAGAGCCCTTTACCAATAAGAAATTGGGGCCGTTACTCTTTTGTGGGGCAGATGGTGTTTTCTGAGACTGGCAGAGTACTACATTCCCAGCCACATTTTTCATATCCATTCTGAGGCTCTACGTCACAGAAAATAAAGGAGCAATAATTTGAAGAGATACTGATGATTGCACATTGCTTCCTAGGGTAACAGAAATAGGGAGAAGCTGATGGCAGTTATGGTTCATTGGCTTAGTTCTGTAAGAACCTGGCAGTTTTCACTTGCTCTGCTGCCCTTCCAGGCTTTATGTTGATTGAGACAAAAAATTAATGAAAGAAGATACACATAGAGACGTGTGCTAAGTTATTAGTATTGAAATAGAAGGACAACAGGAAAACATCCTGTTAAATATCTAGATAGAAATGAAGGTGAAGTACAAGGGGGCCAAAATCAGGGTGGCTGTCTTTTACACAGGAAAAGTCATAGGACAATACAACCATAGCTACATGCAGTTTTGCAAGAAAAAAACTGAACTAAAAGTCTGATACCCCAGCTAAGATGTTTTCGGTGTGAAAGAGCAACAGAATGATGATGTTTCTAGGTATGTCAGGTCTAAAAACAAACAAACAGAGAGTCAAATGGTCTTCTGGAAAAAATTATAAGACACAGTGGTCAAGATTCATTTCAAAAATAAAAGCCTAACAGTTGGAAAATATTTTATGATAGCACGCTGTCAGCACACCCTGAATTCGATTAAATATAGTTGTCTAAGTAATAATATGAGAATGTCAAAAACTGGAATGTTAATCTCCAAAGAAAACTTGAAATATCAAACATATAAGCTAACTATAAGAATAATAGCTTATATTGATTGTTAATCCTTTCCAGACACTGCTTTACTAAGCAAATTTACTGAATCTCAACAAGGAACTTTACAAGATGATTGCCATTATTATCCCTATTTTCCAGATGAGAAAATTGAGGCACAGAGAAATTCAGTAAACTGTTCCATGTTACATAACTCAAAATATAATAACATGAATACTATAGCCTGAATTTACAAATCTGAGACTTTTGTTTAACTTAGAAATTGAGAGAAGTGGGTGGTAAAATCCTTTAGAGGAATTAGACATAGCTCAAACAAATGTGGCTAAAATCTCTCTCTTGTTCTTCCCCCAAAATAATTGTTTTCCCATCTTTCATCATTTCCCTAATAGTCTCACCTTTCATCCTTTACTCAAGGCCAAAACTCTAGGAATTATTTTTCATTATTTATTTTCCTACATAATCTATACTTAATCCAACAGAAATCTCCCTTCTTTATCCAATTTGCTCATTTCTATTGTCACATCATTAGCCCAAGTAACTATCATTGTTCCTACTTATGACTGCTTCTAAAACTTCCTAATTGATCTCCCTAAATCTTGTGTTAGCTTCCTTTAATCATCTCTTCACCCAGCAACCATAAAACATGGCACCATCTTTCAAATTCTCCAACAGCTTCCCACTGCTTTTGAAATAGAATGCTGACTCCTTCGTGTGTCTTAAGAACCCCTGCATATTCTGGCCCCAGTCTGCTGCTTCCACCATATCCTGAATTTAGCATGTCCCTCTCAGCCTTTGACATCATCTTAAATTTTCAAAAAATATATTTCATGAAATATTGGAACCATGCAGTGAATTCATTTGAATCAATATTTGTATCTCTTGCCTTTCACTCACTACACTTCAGCCATGTTGCTAGGTGGTCTCAAATATATGTTGGATCTAATCTGTAGAAAAATTATAAGATAGTTGAAATATTATTAAAGCAAGGGCGAAATTTATCGACTGTCACCAAAACTCTATGTAGAGATAAGATCATAGCTGTAAAAGCCTTTATGAAAAAATAAGGACTAATAACAAATTTTAAAAATATCGCACACAAACTACCAGAAAAATATGCTATTTTTAAAAGAGAAGAGTTTTAGATTTATATTGTTAGATTATATTGTTTAGATTATATTGTTTTCCATTTCTGATTATTTAAAAGTAGGAAAAAAACTATAAATGTTTGTCAAGGAAAAATTCATTCAAATAAATTAAATATGAAAAAGGACATGTAGGATTAATCAGGGATAAATTTTAATTTTAAAATTATAGAAAATATTATCTTAACAAAATTTCAGATCTTAATATTCAGTGCTGATTTCATAGCATCTAGAACACACTGCCTGAGACAGAGAGATTTTCAAGAATTATTTGATGAATACATAAATTTTACAGGAAAATATCACCTGTCTCATGAAATAGAAAGTCTAAAAGAAGCATCGGCCCTGGCAAGGAGGATACTTCATGTTATCCAAGAAATTTATCAGATTCCCAAACCCTCTCATTCAGTAAATACTTATTGAGCACTTACTATATGCCAGAAACTACACTAGACGTAAGAGCCAGGTCACATGGCCCTCAGAGGCATTGCACTCTGAATTAGAAGAAAGCCACTGTGTGGCCTTGATCTAACATGATCTAGCCTCCATTTGAAATCCATACTGTGATTATGGCATGGAGAATAGACTCTGGCATACAAGGAGAAAGCTGGAAGAAAAACCAAGTCATTGCTATAATTTCAGCAAGAGATGATGATGGCTGAAACCAGAGTAGTCACAAGTAAAAGCAGTAAACCCTGGGCATATTAGTGGCCAGATTCTGGATTCATCCTGAAGATGGAGCTGACAGGATTTGCTGATGAATGAGAACTTAAACTGTAAGACAGTAAAACATCTTAGAAGCTGCAAAAACAAACAAGCCAAAGCAAATAATAGGGCACTGGTTCACTACAGGGATCAGTAACTAGACCTGTGTAGAGATAACCCATTGACAGATGCTAGAATATATTTTTAAAATAAATATATGATAAGTTTGGCTTTATAAATCAAGTATGTGGTGAAGAAAGAATTACTCAGTAAATGGTACTAAGTTAATTCATTTAAAATTTAAAATCATATTCTTAGCTATTACATATGTCAAAGAAATGGTAGATGGAATGATGAATGTAATGTAATGTAATCAATTTTAAAGGCAATTTGGGGCGCCTGGGTGGCTTAGTCGGTTAAGCGTCTGACTTTCGCTTAGGTCATGATCTCGCGGTTCGTGGGTTCGAGCCCCGCGTCGGGCTCTGTGCTGACTGCCAGCTCAGAGCCTGGAGCCTGTTTCAGTCTGTGAATCCCTCTCTCTCTGACCCTCCCCTGCTCGCGCTGTCTCTCTCTCTCTCTCCTAGAAATGAATAAAACATTAAAAAAAAAAAATTAAAAAAAATTTTAAAGGCAATTATTAATATCTAGAAGAAAATTTTGATGAATTTTTATCTGAACTCAATCCCCATAGTACTTCTAAATTTAAGAGCAAAAAAAAAAAAAAAGAAAGAAATCACAAATGGGAGGAATATACTACATCATTAACTAGAAAAACACATAAAAGTTCTATAGGTCAAAAATGCACAAACAAATTCAAAACCAAATCAAACCAGCTAAAAACTTTTGCCAGAGATGACAATAGATAACGTTTTAATCATATACAAATTTGCTTCTTTTAAACCAAACCAAAAACAACACCTCGCCACCATGATAGGGAACTGGTTTAAAGACTAAAAACAGAAAAGGGATCTCGTGGAGTCATGCTAACAATATTTCTTCCTGGATCAAGTACCAGTGATGATCATGATCAAAATTTTCTTAAAAATCTTCTGCATTGAAGCTGCCATTCAGTGTTTCCAGACAGAAGAAACACTTGAAATGTAAAATTGAAATGGTTAGCTAACTGATCATATCACAGAATATTCAAGTAGTGAGGTGAGCTAGAATTCAGACATATAATTCAGAATTGCATTTGGGAAGAAACACCCAAATATAATACTTATAAGTGAAGCCATCAATTAGAAGTAAGAGTTCTAAGAATCACTATATGTCGTTCCCTGAATATAGAATACAAATATACTGATGTGGACAAAAGAGGCAATAAAATACCAGATATCAAATGTGAAATTATGTTCAAAACAATAGTGGAAAGTCCCTGAAATGTTATACACAGTACTGATAGTTGGTCAGTGATCCTCTAGGGAGAAAGGAATATAGAACATCTCAGGGATTGAGAAGCTTATGAAATAAACATAGAAAGCAGGATGCTTCCTCACAGGTGCAAAATTAAAATAATAATAATAATAAATGTTCTATATGTTTGCTGTAAGCCAGGCAGTTGGTTAAATCTTTGAATGTGTTATTCCATTCAGTCCTCCCAACCAGCCTAGGAGGGAGGTGTTCGCATCCCCTCTGTACAAGTGAGAAAATGGATCTAAGGGCTTGAAATTGTACAGCCCCGGTAGAGCTCTCTCTGGTAGAGCAGAGCAGGGACTCCAATGAAGACTGACTCCAAATCAGGTGCTCTTTCGTTGTTAGCATCTTTAAACCGTGAAAACACAATGTAGACTTGTCTAGCATGTAGTAGACCAAGAAAGCACTCCTTGACATTTCAAGATTACTCAAGGCCCAATAATCTGATCCATGGCAGGCACTAGTGGAATTCCCTTCCCCAGAAGTCAGAACAGGATGAAGCACCTCATACTCAGACATACATCATCTCTCCATCAAATGCTTATTGAGGCCCCACTATGTACCAGGTACTTTGCTAAGCACTGAATCTAAAATTCAGAGTCAATTTCTAAGGGGAGAAAAGGAATGCTTAAGTAGACACTCTTGGCTCTTTTAGATTGAATTTGTGAAGGACAAGCAGGGTTTAAAAAGGGAAGGCTTTTCTTGTACTAGCATAGTGAGCATGATAAACCACAAATCTGACGCATGTCCTTCTGTCTAAATTTAAACCATGTACATTTTGAGAGGTGGGACATTTGGACTATGGGTATGGTTTTCTGAACACTTGAAGAAAATAGTACTAGGTCATAATTTTAGAATGGTAAGATGCTGCTTACCTTTTAAATGTGAAATATGCTGAGAATTTTTGTACATTTATTCCTCTATTTCCAGTGACTAACAAAGTAACTTTAGAGCTGGTTTATTTTCTCTAATGATTTATCTAATATTGTCAATGTTTCCTAAACTTTATCTTCAAGTTTCTCCATTATCTCTCATGATGTCAATCGTGGGGTTACTGTAATATGCCCTCTATAGATCCTGGGAAAAGAGCATGGGTTTTCCTTAAGAATATATAAAGGAGAAGGTTTATCTGGGGTAGAGAGGTCCTTAGAAGATTTATACTCTATATTAGCAAAGAAAAACTTAAAGATATTTTCCATAATTAACTATTCTTTTATAAATTATAAAGAAGTCAATTCCATCTACTGAATTTGAACCTAGCTGACAAAGTTTTCCAACCTGGAAATTCCATGTTTATATAACCAGCTTACTTTCAAAACAATGGCTTTATGTTTATCAACCGCCAAAAGCCTATGTGTAGGACAACAGATTTCCTGAGGGACGCTCTGGCTCAGTCATTAGGAAGGTGAGGCTGGAGCCCAGGCGGGAGGAAATAGATTGCATTGCACATGAGCATGACCTAGTGGCTGGTTCATTGAGTGGCATTTATGGCAGTAATAGAAAAGGCTACTTGTCTGTTTTCCAAGTGTCAAGATAAGTGATGTGTATGCAGCTGCTGTTCATGGAGAGGGGAAGAGCTGGAAAGAACAGCATTCAACAGAGAAGGTGTAGGTAAGAGAAGACATTCACAACCTCTTAATATTAAAGAGTTGGGACTCCCCACTGTCTCCAAGGAACCTAGCCCATCAAAAGCACTTCTTTGCATAAGTAAACAGAGTGTTCTTACTGATTTGTCACAAGGAACCAAAATATTATAAACTTTGCCCTGTAGTGGCTCCCAAATCATTATGGGGAATTTATTTACACTGTGAGATACTTAACAGAGTTTACCATGGTTAAGTATGATTTGCCATACAGATTTCATCAGGGGATGACTAGCCAGTACACAGTTATATTGTTAAATAATGTAATGTAAGTGGAATGCATCAACCCTACAGAGAATATAAAAATATTACATTGTGCTTTGTAGCCAAATATGAATTATATATGCATATATGCCTAAGCACTTCTGCGGTCCGTTGATAACATGCCTTTGTATGCTTGTCAACATTTTCATTAAGGCTGACTACATGAAAAATGATCTGAAGGACTTTTTATAATCTCTCAATGATAACTGTGTTTCATCTTAAATGACTATTCATACAACTGTTAATATATTTTTCCCATCAGATTTTATAAAACTAGATACTTCCAACCCAGAATTGTGAACTTACTACAATATTCCTATGTTTGGTTTCAGTACTTTTTGAAACAAAATAATAAAACAAGGACAGAATCCTGCTTTAAGAAAAAAATTGGAGCACCCGGTGGCTCAGTTAGTTGAGTGTCCTACTTTGTTCCGCTCACATCATGATCTCATGGTTCCTAAGTTCAAGTCCCACATTGGGCTCGCCACTGTCACTGCAGAGTCCACTTCAGATCCTCTCTCTCCCCACCGCTACCCTGCTCACTTGCTTGCTCTCACTCTCTCGCTTTCTCTCTTTCTCAAAAATAAATAAATCTTTAAAAAAAAAAAAAAAGCCGAGGGGAACCTAGGTGGCTCGGTTAGTTAAGCATCTGACTCTTGATTTAGGATCTGCTCATGATCTCATGCTTTGTAAAATCAAGCTTGCTTAGGATTCTCTCTTGCCTTCTCTCTCTGCCCTTTCCCTGCTTGTGCTCACATGTGTACACTCTCCCTCTCTCTCAAAATAAATAAATAAACTTTAAAAAAATTTAAAGCTAAATCTCAAATGACTCATTTTAAATTATATTGCATAAACTTGCATATTATTTTCATGAGGCTCATCTATACAAATTTAAGTAATTATTGAGCTACTCATTACTAAGTAGTAAACCCAGGAATTGCTAAGAAATTTTTTAAATTATTACATCTCTGATGAGAAATGAAAGTAGCAGCATTGAAAGTATGGTATAAAGGCTGATTTAACAGAAAGAGGTCTGGAGTAGGAGTATAGAGACCGGGTCCTATTCTCCACTTAGTCACAAATATGCTGCATGAGCCAGGCCATCAGTTTCCTCTTTTTGGAACATTATGGGAGGGAGAGATTCATAATATTCTGTATTCAAGTGACTCATGTTGCATGGACAGAAAAACCAGCCCAAATTATCTTAAAGATAAGGGATTTTCTGATTTAGGGAGTGTGATAGTCCAGAGGTGGGGAGGGCTTTAGGGCTGGACTCAGGCTCCATCTCAATGATATTACTAAGGACTTGATACTCCCCATGTCTCCAGCCTTGGTGTTGGCTTCATCCTTGGCCTATCTACCCTCATGGTCATGAGATGACTGCCAACATCTGAGGATACACATTCAGAGACAACTCTTCTGCCTCACATTTTAAGCAAACTGCTTGCATTTTTCTTCTGATTAGATTAATGGGGGCCACTACCCCAGAAGTGTCTTAGCTGTGTGAGAGAACTGTCCTTGCCCCCTAAAAATCTAACATTGTTAGAGGGAACTAGGAAAGAATGGATACTAAGCAGACAACCAAAAAATATCTAATACAAGTTTTTGTTTGTTTGTTTGTTTGTTTGTTGCTGTTGTTTTACCAATTTGATCTCCTATTCTAATTTCCTTGGGCCTCACTAAGTGTATGCATTTATTCAACGAGCATTTATTTAGAATCTAAATCATCGTTCATGATCCACTCCCAAGGCGATGATAGCCTGGCTACACAGAGAGAGAGAGAGAAGAAAAACAATTATTTCAGTGGCCAAAGGAGAGACTTATAAAAATAAATAATCAGAAACAAATGAGTGTGGGAAAACTATGATATAAGAAAAGAGGGAGAGGAATAAGGCACCAATCTGAGGAGACTGAAGAAAGAAAGTGACCCAAAAACAGGCACTGTTTTAGAAAATAGGGCAGAAAGGTCACACAGAAGATTGTTACGGCCAGATTGTGTCTGGGGAACTTGAACTTGGTCTGTGCAAATCAAGTATAAATATATTCAGATTTGGGAAGTGGAACGTGATTGTAGTTTTCAAACACATAAAAGCATAATTTAGGTGCATTTATTAAGGTTGTCCACTTACTTTGTTGATTGTTTCCTTTGCTATGTGGAAGGTTTTTAGTTTGATGTCACCCCACTTGTCTGTTTTTGCTTTTGTTGCCTATGCTTTTGGTATCATAGCCAAGATCTATGTCAAAATCAATGTCAAGGAAATTTTTCCTTATGTTTTCATCTAGAAGGTTTCAGGTCTTTTCATCACTTTTTAGTTGATTCTTCTGTATGGTATACAATAAAGATCCAATTTCATTCTTTTACAGGTGGCTATCAGGTTTTCCTGATACCTTTTACTGAAGAGACTATCTATTCTTTTCCCATTGGGCATTCTTGTCACCTTTGTCAAAGATCAGTTGATCGTACGTGTGGGATTATTTCTGGGATCTCTATTCTGTTACACTGATCTGTATATCCGTTTTTATGTCAGTGCCATACTGTTTTTGATTATTGAAGCTTTGTAATATATTTTGAAATCAGGAAGTATGATGTCTCCAACTTTGTTGCTCATAATTTTTTTAGCTATCTGTAATCTTCTGTGGTCCCTCTGGAATTTTAGGACTGTTTTTACTATTTCTATAAAAAATCCCCTTGGGGGGCGCCTGGGTGGCTTAGTCAGTTAAGCGTCCGACTTTCACTTAGGTCATGATCTAGCGGTTTGTGGGTTCGAGCCCCGCGTCGGGCTCTGTGCTGACTGCCAGCTCAGAGTCTGGAGCCTATTTCAGTCTGTGACTCCCTCTCTCTCTGACCCTCCCCTGCTCATGCTATCTCTCTCTCTCTCTCCCTCCTAGAAATAAATAAAACATTTAATAAAATGCCCTTGGGATTTTTATAAAGATTGCATCGAATCTTCAGATCATTTGCAGAAAATATTTATAAGCAATGTATTTGATAAAGGGCTAATATCCAAAATGTATGAGGAACTCCTACATATCAATAATGAAACAAAACAAAACAAATAACCTGATGAAAAGAGCAAAGAACTAGATAGACTTTTCTCCAAAGAAGACATACGAATGGCCAACAGATATATGAAAAGGTGCTCCATGTCACTAATTATCAAGAAAATATAAAGCAAAACCAAAGTGAGGTACTGCCTCACGTCTACTAGTGGCTATTATACAGAAAAAAAGGGAAGTGTTGGCAAGGATGTGAAAAAAAGGAAAGGGAATCCTAGTTCACTGTTGAGAGGACTAGGAAATGGTGCAGCCACTATGGAAAACAGGACAGAGTTTCTCAAAAAACTAAGAACTACGATATGATTGAGTAATCTGGTATCCATACAAAAGAGTTAAAATCAGTGTCTCAAAGAAATATCTGCACTTCCATATTCATTGTAGAATTATTCACGATAACTAAGATACGGAAACAACCTAAATATCTGTTGATAGATGAATGAGTAAAGAAAGTGTGATATACATATAAATACAATGGAATATTATTCAGCCTTTAAAAAGAAGAAAATCCTGCCACGTGTGACAACATATATGAAACTACAGGACATTATGCTAAGTGAAATAAGCCAGACAAGAACAGACACTGTATCTTATATGAGGAATCTAAAACAGTCAAACTCATGCAGAGAGTAGAATGGTGCTTACCAGTGGCTGGGGGAGGGGTTATTAGTCAAAGGGTATAAAGTTTCATTATGTCACAAGAATAAGTCCTGGAGAGCTACTGTATGGCATAGTACCTATAATTAACAATACTCTATTGTATACTTAAACATTTGCTAAGAGTGTAGATCTCATGTTAAGTGTTCCTATCATAAAAAAAAATGATAATAGTAAATAAAGAGGTCAAGAGAAAACCTTTAGGGGTGGCAAATATGTTTATGACATAGATTATTATGGGTATATACTTATTTCCAAATATCATCAAATTGTATACAATAAACGTATACAGCTTTTTGTATGTCAATTAGTCCCCACTAAAGTGGTTTTATTTCCAAATTACAATGGCCCTGAGACCCTACTTCCCTCTAAAACCTTAGCCCTTCCTGTCCTCTCTCTATATATACCCTGAAAAGCCTCCCCAGTTTTTTCTGGAGTCTCAACATTGAAAACGAGATTCTCTACAGCAGTCATCAAGTGGCATCAGCCATGTTCTCCTCCTCTGCTCTCACTTCTACTTGTCCATGTTCTTTGCTCAAGAAGCTTATAGAAACCTCATTAACAATAGTGCTAACCCACTGATGGGGAAAAGGAGCCACTGGTCTGCAGAGCTCTAGAGTGGTGCTAGATTCCAGAGAGAAGTCCTCTCACAACTAACCCTTACTTCCTGGGCTCTCAAATAATTGTTTGTGTTCAACAATGTACAAAGTGAGACCTTCATAAAAATAATTCCTTAAGTCCCTTCCCATCTAACCATGGGGATTCAAATTTATTTTAAGAGACTTTGGGGGATCCAAACACTATGATATTTCATCACCTCTACCCTTCTCAAAGTCCTTATACACACAAAATCTGCCCTCCTCCCTCAGCAACAAAGTCTTCACCCATATCAAGTTGTAGATGAAGACACAGGGAAAGGAAGGTTGGCTTTTTGCATTACCAGAAAATAGGCCCCAGCCTCTGGTGTTTCCACAGACTAACTTACCACTTATCTTCAGTCCAGTGCCTGACACATCAAAGGCCTTAAGTATTACTCATTGAATAAAAGCATAAGTAAACTATGCAGAGGATAGACTGGAGACTGGAAAGGATAGACTAATAGACTGTTGGAACAGTCTAGGAGCACTAACCTCAGACACCAGCAGGTGAGGCCAATTTTGAGAAATAGTTCCAAGATGGAATCATCAAATATTTACAAATGTATTCTCCTCTCACACCTTTCAGGGGGGTAGGAAAAATAAATGCCAAGTAGACAATCAACAAATGTCTGGTATAGGTTTTTAGCAATTCTGACTTTCGACAATCTTATCAAATATGTGTGAGACCAAGGTCATGATCATTGAGACCCCTCCCCAGGACAACTGGAGTCTCAGGAGACTTTGGAGACTCCAGATTTTCAAGGAGCTTTTCCACGTGGAAGCATTGCACATGGGAAATTTAGGAGACTGTGTTACAGAGCCAAGAGTTCACAACTCAGAAGATGAGAATGTATGAGAAGAAACACCTAGAAAAAGTGTGGAATTCATAAATAGATACCCATATTTAGAGCATAATGCCAGTAAAAATAGTAAAAACAATCTCTGTCTTTTGTTGCATTCCTTATGTGCCACCTATGCTAATTCATTTCTCACAAGTAGAATGTGAGGGAATATCTCTATATTAGAAGTAAGGACTGAGGCTCAGAAAGATGAAGAATCTTGTTCAAAGATCATTTCAAATACAGGACTGTTTTATTTCAAAATATGATCCTGTCTGCAGAATTTTTACCTTCATTTTTTAGATGCTGAGAAAATTAAAATTTTTATTACTGTAGGAAAAACAAATAATTACTAAATGCTACAACTGCCATATTTTCTCTTGCCAACCAATCAACTCAAAGTAATTTACTAGGTGTAATCCATATCCGATCCTAATAAAAATGAAAATATCATTTTGATATGTACTTTTCTTCTTTCTCATGTGTTCTTCCTTTATAAATGTTTTTTTATACCACTTGGGATATCATATGTGGTTCATTCACACTTATTCCTAATTCAGAAAGATATGATTTGCCTGCTTTTGAGCCTGAATTTTCAAACTCACTAGCAAAAGAGTAGGTATGTGAATCTAACCCTGAGTTATTTCTGTTCCTACAAGCAAATCATATGCAGTTTTTCAAATACCTATACTATTCAAATATTCTTTGGGAATATAAGAGGCTATTTAATATAGAAATTCAAAACTATATGTTAGAGAAATGTAATATTACTAGTAATAGTCTTGACATTTAACGTGAATCAAAGAAACAAAAGTTTCTCATGTTAGATTTCAGATCTCATTTCAGATGTCAGATCTATATCATGAGTCTTAATTGAGTGACCTTTTAGGTTATTATCAAGGGCAATATAAAGCAGCATAGACCCATAAACACAGGATTTGATTTGGCTGTTAGGGCAAAACTAATAATCCACTGAGCTGTGCTACCTTCTGGGAGAATAAAAAGTGAGGGTTTAATATTTTCAGGAAAAGCTACCTGGGTGATATACCCCTTTTCTGTTCAAATATAAATCACCTTTAGCTTGCTGCATCACTGATGCCTCCACATGAAGATTCTAGAGCAGGTGGAGAGACTCTTGAATATGGGCCTAACGCCAGATGAGTACAAACCAGTAAGTACTCAGTTTCTTTACAACCAAGTGAGCTGAGGTTATGAGAATTTGGGGGTCTCTGGAGGATACGATTTCGGATTAGAGAAGTTTCCAAAAATTCATTCTGAGTTGCAACCACTTCAGATAGAGGAATTCCTAAAGACACTGGAACTCACAGAAGCAGGGTTAGCACTTTTAGAATTGCACAAAACTAAGTTTTCATTAGTGTCCTATGGGACTCTCTGAATAACTGCAATCCTCTGGACCACTGTATTTTCTCCTGTACATTTCAGAATACCTGGTGTGGATGTTCTTTTGGAAGAAGAAAAGACCAAAGTCAAAACAAAGCCCCCAAAGCAGCTGTGCATCCGTAGAATTCCCAAGGATCCAGCATGATTCTGGTATATTCCAGAGACTCCTTGGGTGTCTTGGAGCTGGGCAATTGGTGACTACAAAGAGAATCCAGTAGTCCAGCCTGTGACCCTCAGACCCTAGGGCAGGCCCACTGATTAGTTCAAGGCCAAAATGTCCTTTCTGTGTTACGGGTGTCATTTTCATGCCTCAGCTTGATGTACAACTAGTCGTTGAGTTATGGCTCCATTCCAAGAAAGAGGCCTCATCAACTCACTGCCTAATTCCTAGTGAGAAATGCACAAATCTATTTCTGAATGAGAGGTGGTGTGTAACCTTGGAATAGAGAGCAGCTTCGACAATTGCATAGTTGAGGGCCAACTGACATTTTCACTCGTCTTCTGGAAAACTATTTAGCCATGTACATCAACTGGAGTTGGAAAGCAAAAGAAGTAGTAAAGAAAAAGGGAAGAATTTTAAGGGAGAATGAAACAACCACAACAGGACAAATAATCCTGAATCAAAAATTAGAACACTCCCATTGGCAGAGACACAAAGGCAATATTTTCACTAGAATGAATAGTCCTAGAAAAATTTGTTCTCCAATATCAGACACAACCAGGCCTTTCCTTCCATATGAGACATGAATGTCTCCTTTTTCCACTTCATCTTTTTCAGTAATCCAAACAAAATTTAAGCAGTAGAAAAAATAATGAGTTTAGTCCATTTAGGTCCAGTATTTCCTCGTTAATGTATTAACTCCCTGGCAGTAGTCAAACAGGGCACTCTGACTCCAGAATATTTCCTTTTCTTTTATCACCTTTGGAATTCCAATGTCACTGAATAACTAATTATGGTCTACTTAATTTTGTACTAGTGCAAGAAGCAGACACCTCAAGAGCACATTAATTTCATTCTCCTAAACCTTTGGGAGGCCTGGTATAGCGCAGGGACAGACGGCTGTTTGAAATGTTCTTTTTTCAATGTGTGTCAGAACACTTTAACTTCAACCGCTCTGCTAAGAGGCTGTTGTTTTAGTTCAAAGTGTACACAAAGGAGAGGATCACCACGTATGAACTAATATTTGCTTAACTGTCTTCATTTCCCCAGTGCCTTGCAATTCAAGTGTACTGTATTCTTTTCTTTAGCAGTCATGACGGTAAGTAAAGAAAAATTGTGTTGTTCCTGAGAACAGCATCTGCCAAGAGTCTAGTATTTGGCCTAGGGTTCCTCACAACTGTGTGTTAAACAATGCTTTTATTTTCATCAAGACTAAGGAGGAAGCAGCAAAGGACAGAGTGTGGCCAGGGGGTTAGCTCAGGTAAATTTTCTGCCCCAGAATGGCTGTTCCTTGTTCCAGAAGCCTTGGGGCCCATTTCTCAGCCCTTTTGTAACAATTTTGAAAACAAATGACTGCCCCCCAGGGTGGTAGGATTAAAGTAAACTTAAATGAAAAATCAACATCAACAAAAGAAAGAGCTGGAGACAGAGAGAGGAAGAAAAGGAAGAAGAGAAGAGGGGGGAAAAAAAAGAAAGAAAGAAAAATTGTCCCTGGAAGATGTGGGAAGGTCCCTAGGGCAGCTATTGCAGTAGCTCCCTGCTTTCTGTGGCAGTCAGTACTTGGGTACAATCCAATGTTGTCAATCATTCACTCCCAAAGTTGTCATAAGACTGAGGTTGCAACACAGAACAGCAATATTGAAGATTGAAGTGGGGTAAAGAGAGGAAGAATAACATCGCAGTTCCTTGAATGTTACTACATCTCTGCATTTGAAAAGATTTCAAAGTAAAAAACATTAAAAAAAAAAAAAGAAAAGATTTCAAAGTGCCCTCAACCACCCTTATCTTTCCTCCACCTGACCTTTTTTCCCTTCCTTTGTCTCCTCTTCACGCCTTCAGCAGAGCCTCCTACCTAATGGATCTAAAGGTAGGGGCAGTCTAAAATTGTGGAGGGTGATCAAGAGTCAGACACTTACCCATCTGAGCCACCCAGGTGCCCCTAAGGGTCAGACTTCGGCTCAGGTCATGATCTCACGGTTCGTGGGTTCGAGCCCTGCGTCGGGCTCTGTGCTGACAGGTAGTCAGAGCCTGGAGCCTGTTTCAGATTCTGTATCTCCCTCTCTCTCTGACCCTCCCTTGCTCATGCTGCCTCACTCATGCTGCCTCTCTCTCAGAAATAAATTTTAAAAATTAAAAAAAAATAAAAATAAAATAAAATAAAATTGTGGAGGGTGGGGGAAGGGAAGAATGACAATCAGTCTGCTTCTTCACACCTCCAGTCCTGACCACAGGCGCCATTTTTGTCCTTCCCACCAAGCCTCGCAGCCACCTTTGCTTACAGCCAGTGGCTCCCTTACCACTACCTCCAGTGGTAACCCCCATCATTTCAAAACCAAGATTCTCAACATTACCCTGGCTTTTTGCCAATTTCAGAAATGGTTTTTTGGCCACTGAGGTCCCAAAGATACAAATGCCATATCTTTTTTACCCATCTTTTTATTGCCACTGCTGCTTTGATCCATCCAAGTAACCATGCTTACAGCAAAGCTGTTTACCCTAGGGTGCTTAATAACACCATTGCTAACAGTCCTATGAAAATAATGTCTGTGTATGCTTGATCCCCCCCAGGCTCTCATTTGCTTTTCAGTGTTATTATACAGAAAAGTTCCCTTCATAGGATTGTTTTTCAATTGAGTATTTGAAATAGACAGGGGGAAGGCAAGTCATATTTGCCTTCACAGTTTCACACCCATTCATCTCTAGAGAGAGTGTGTGTCTCTTTTGGACCACTGGGCATTGCAGAGCACAGCCAGGAAGTACAAAGCGGTGTTCTCCTTCTGCCCATCCATAAACCATGTTCTGCGTCCAGAGCCAAGCAAAGGAGCAGAGGTACCACTCTCCATAGCAGCTAAGCCTGTGGTCTCTCCCCCAGGCCTCCCCAGGGAACAGGGCCTAGAACTATAGTTGATCCACCTCTAAACATAAGTGTTTTACTGTCCTTCTAAGGCCAACACCCCCACTCCCAAGGCTTTTTGGATTTCTTCCCTTTATAGGCCCCACTGAGACGTCTCCCCACTCAGTCAACATTGCAGTTGTCTCTGGCTGGGCCCTCTGGGCAGTAAATAGGTCAACTGCGATGAAAAGGTTCCAGTTACTGCTATTGCTTCTTGCTGCAGGTGGAAAGCAGGTTCTGTGTGTGGTTCTGCTTATTATCACAGTATATCTTACCTGGGTATTTTTTTCCTGCTTCTCTCCTCTGGCCTCTGGCCTCTGGCCCGTTTCTGCAAAAGTAAGAGCGTCGTTTCTTCAACAAACAAAGGATTTCCTCTGCGCTCTCATAGGTTTGGTAAAACTCCATTGCTTTAATATTTCTTTTCCCCACTTAGGAGTTCTTTCCAAAAAGCACTACACCACAAGTGCTATTGGATGGCAGGCAATGTCAGGTTATTTTTTTAATTTCATTTTGAGTACAAGCACTTGCAAAACCTCAGGCACATAAGTACCATCATGGCCTATGCCTGAGCTCTGGCCAGGCTGAGGACCCAGTTATTCAGAGATCACCTATCCAAGTCCTTTTATCTACTCTTTCATTAGGAAAAGAATGGACACACAACCAAAATTACAGCATCCCAATTTGCTACTGGCTGGTTAATTCTCTTTTGGGGGGAAAGGAGACTGCAGAAATAGATTGAAAGGTCAGCTTTTTTAAAGTTTTGAAATAATCTAGATTAACCATGTATTGACTGTTCACTTCAGGCACCGGCTATAGGCCTGGGTGCACTGCCTTTTTGAATCGATGCAATAATCTTATGAGGGTACTGTTAGCATCTCCATTTTACAGAAGTATAAATAAACTCAGACTAAGTAACCTGTCTAAGATTTCAAATGAGAAAATATCAAAGCAGAAATATGAATATAGATTTTACTACATTGAAATCTGTGCTACTAGCTTCTTGCCAAAGATCTCCCTTACTGACAGACTTATATTCTCTAAGTTGTTCAAGCTCTCTTTAAAATTTAAGGTGCTATAGCAGCCAGAGCTTTTTTTTTTTTTTTTTTGGTTAGCTCCTCTATTTACATTTTTTAAAAAATCTGGACAGATAGTATGTTTAACAGAGTAATATAAAGCCCCAAGATAATTGAACAAGCTCCTGCTCCTCCTGAACCATGTAAGGCCTACGTGCTGAATTCAGATCATCTGTTGGCTCCTGTGGCCTGTCACGTCTCAGTGTCATGACCTCTTCCATTACATCAGAGTGACGGCCTGACAGTTGCAAAACTCTCAGATACATCACTCAACTATTTCAAACATGCTACCTGACATGCTCAATGCTCAACGTGATATTGCCCTAGGGTTTTTTTCCTAAGACACCTCAGCATTTGCTCAAAATCCTCATAAATTCAACTGTACTTCTTATGACACAATTTTCATAAAACTGTACAAATGAGAGTTAGAAACCATTTCAGAGAGGCCACTTAGTCAATCTCCACATGTAAACAGTCCAAACAAAGTTGAACATACCCTGATGTTTAAAAGACTCTTAGAGTTGTCCCAATCCCCATTAGTATCAACTATTAACAGGAGACATTTGCACCATTGTTTCAAAGCACCTTTCATCAATATAATCTCATTTAAATCCCACAACATCCTTCTCTAGGTATTATTATTTCATTTTATACATGGGAAAACTTAGGGTCAGAGAAGTTAGAAAAACTTCCAAGAGTTCATAGCCAGAAGTAATAAAGTTGGCAATCAAACTTAGACCTTCTGACTCCAAAACCAAAGCCACTACCGCTACACCACATTGCTGATGCCAAATTGACAGGTAGTTCCTTTATAGGTCTTTATAAGGACCTATAGCACAAGTCAAAACATACCTTTTCTTATTTGCCTAAAAGAAGGGCTCCCAGAGTGAGTAAAAAGATACAAAGAAAAACTTAAGTTCACACCAAATATCTTAGAAAACAGCACCTAGATAAGCCATTATCAATTTGTGGGGTTTTTTTTTCTTTTTTTGAAGGGGAGGAATGGTGATTCTGCTGACCCAATCACTTAGAAAGTTCAAGTCCAGACCTTGGTTGGAGCTGGCAGTCTATGAAATATGCTATTCATGGAAGCTGATTTGAAAAATCTAAGTTGCTAGCAAAAATAAGCATCGTAAACTATGATAAATATATATGCCTTAGCCATTTTGCACATTGGAATAACACATTTCCATGCTCACATTGGTATTTTAAACAACATGTAGTTCTACAGGATGGATTCTTAAAGATTGAAGGGCAAAAAATAAAGGCCAGTAGATTCTGATAGAGAAGATGAAGGAAAACAGGGGTCTGGATATGATTTTTAAACTTTATTTAACAGTGTTCATTTCTTATGTATATCCTAGTGAACTACCACTTCAAGGAGTGAACAACAATTGCTCTATACCTTTCATTATACCTAACCATAGTACTGAATATGTGCCATCCATCCACATTGTCACAAATGGCAAGATCTCATTCTTTTTTGCGGCTGAGTAATATTCCAGTGTGTGTGTGTGTGTGTGTGTGTGTGTGTGTGTGTGTGACATCTTCTTTATCCATTCATCTATACTATAGATGGATACTCAGGTTGTTTCCATATCTTGGCCACTATGAATATGGTGCAGTAAACACAGGAGTGCATATATCTTCTCAAACTAGTGTTTTTAATTCCTGTGGGTAAATACCCACTAGTGGAGTTACTGGATCACATGGTATTTTCCATTTTTAATTTTTTGAGAAACCTCCATACTGTTTTCCACAGTGCCTACACTAGTTTGTGTTCCCACCAACAGTGCACAAGGGTTCCTTTATCTCCACATCCTTACCAACACTCACCGTTTCTTGTCTTTTTTATTCTAGCCATTCTGATAGATGTCAGGTGATATCTCCTTGTGGTTTTGATTTGCATTTCCCTGATGATTAGTGATGTTGAGCATCTTTTCATCTATCTGCTGGCTATCTGTATGTCTTCTTTGGAAAAATGTCTGTTCAGGTCCTCTGCCCATTTATTTTTTACATTTATTTATTTATTTTGAGAGAGACAGAGACAGCATAAGTGGAGGAGGAGCAGATCAAGGGGGAGTCAGAAAATATCAAGCGGACTCTATACTGTCAGTGTGGAGCCCAATGCTGAGCTTGAACTCATGAAACTGTGAGATCATAACCTGGGCTGAAATCAAGAATTTGATGCTTAACTGACTGAGCCACCCAGGTACCCCTGCCCATTTTAAGTCAAATTATTTGTTTTGTTTATGTTGACTTGTGTAAGTTCTTTATGTATTTCGTATATTAGCCCCTATTGGATATGCCATTTGCAAATATCTTCTCCCATTCAGTAGGCTGACTTCTTGTTTTACTGATGGTTTCCTTCGTTTCACAAGAGCTTTTTATTTTGGTATAGTCCCAATAGTTTATTTTTGCTTCTTTTGTTATAGTTTCTCTTGCCTGAAGAGACCTATCAATAATAATGTTGCAAAGCCAATGTCCAAGAGATTATTGCCTATGTTTTCTTTGAGAAGTTTTGTTGTTTCAGGTCTCACATTTAAATCTTTTTTTTTTTAAATGTTTTATTTATTTTTGAGAGAGAGATAGAGACAGCATGAGTAGGGGAGGATCAGAGAGAGGGAGACACAGAATCCAAAACAGGCTCCAGGCTCTGAGCTAGCTGTCAGCACAGAGCCTGATGCAGGGCTCAAACCCATGAACCGTGAGATCATGCCCTGAGCTGAAGTCGGACGCTTAACCAACTGAGCTCCCCAGGCGCCCCTCACAGTTAGATCTTTAACCCATTTTGAGTTTATTTTTGTGTATGATGTAAGAAAGTGGTCCAGTTTCATTCTTTCACATGTTGCTGTCCAGTTTTCCCCACACGATTTGTTAGAGACTGTGTTTTCCCCATTGTATATTCTTGCCTCCTTTGTCATAAATTAACTGACAATATAAACATGGGTTTATTTCTGAGCTTTCTATCCTGTTTCATTAATCTATGTGTCTATTTTTTGTGCCAGTAGAATACTATTTTGATTACTATAGCTTTGTAGTATAGTTTGAAATCTGAGAACAAGCTACCTCCAGCTTCATTCTTCTTCTGAAGAATGTTTTGGCTATAAAGGGTCTTTTGTGGTTCCATACAAATTTTAAGGTAATTTGTTCTAAGTCTTAGATTTGACATCAATTTTTCCAGTATGCTTTCTCTGACATCATCTCTCCCTTCCCCCACCCAAATCTACACTACAGTGAGGTACTTTACATAAAACCATTCACTCACTCACTTGACACCTTTTTATTAAGTATCTAGTTACTGCCTACTCCCTTGAATTCTTGATAGAGTGAACAGAGGGACAGGATGTCTGCTATCAGCCTAGTTGGAGACATAAGAAAATAAGTAAATAAGTACTAATTAGTACACAGGAGAAATTTAGGTAGGACAGGCTCACAACCCTTTATCCAAAGCCATGAGGACTATATGTATTTTAAATTCAGACTTTAGAAAAGTAATATATAGTGCTTATAAAATTTGTCAAACCAGTAGAGTCTGAGGCAGTATCCCATAATCAAAAAATTAATGAGATGCAGTAAAATATATAAATATTCATAAATATTTATATATAAATAGGTAAATATTAATAAAAAGTATAGCATTAACTAATTCCACTCAAATTAAAAAGAAATTTTTTTTAGTTTCCAGAAATATTTGGATTTAGGAACTGTAGATGAGAATGATGGACGGATGATGGAAGGGCTTGTAAGGAGGCCTTTGAGATTGGGTGAGACAAGAAAGCCTCTCTTTGGAGGCAACATTTAAGCAGAGATGAAAAAGCTGTGTGAAGACACATGATGTGAAAAAGTCAGGGAAGAGCACTCCAGTCTGGAAGAGCTCCTTAAATACTGAAGACACATTTTCATTAATTCTTTAATTTAAAGAATTACTTTACTTTAAATCACAAACTCACAAACTATGGAAATCATGTTGTTCTAGTCCATTGTGGCATTGTGTCCCCATTGTGGACAAAAGTGCTTGGGATAGAGTAGGCACTCAAAAAAAAAAACAACACACATTTATTAAAGCAATGGAAAGAATTAACAAAATAAAATGAGGTAATTATTGAAGTGTTAGGTCAGGGGAGACCAACATGTAACATAAAGACCAAGATCTTAAAAACCACAGAGGAAGTTAGTAAAAGTGACACTCAGTGATCTCCAACTTCTACCATTTTGTTTTGTCCACTGCATTTGAAAGCCATCAGTTACTCACATGGACCACCAGCAGTTGCCGCAGTACCAGCAGACACTGGGGAAAGAAAGCCCTCACTCTGGGATGCTTGCCAGTAGGGCAATAAGAAGTGTTTGCTAAAGAGCAAAGCAGCTGCTGAGATGCAGTCATAACTAATAGTCATGCCCAGTTATAAATGCACCCTCCCCCTCGCTTAGGCCCACACCCTTCTCTCTGTCCCAGCCTGATGGGCTCTCCCTTGGGCCATCTAAACTACCCGGCCTGCCCAGTGTGAGGAGACACTGCATTGCTCCTTCAGAGCATTATTTCATGTGCCAAACCTTACATCAGACAAATAGTCCACGGAAGTAAACCCCCTTCCCTAGAGCCACCTCAGAGCTCCCTACTTCCTCCTACATGTTCCATGTTGAGGTTTCCTCATACTCAAATTCCTTCAAGTCTCTTCTGGAACCCTGTAGTATGATAGATGTACCAATCATAAAATCAGAGGCTGAAAAAGACATTGAGAGGTAATTTGAGCCACATCTTTCCCATTTTTTTAGACACAGACACATTTAAACAAATTGTAGAAGAGGAGAATCTACCACCTATATTATTTTAATCCTTGGAGACAGAAATTCCAAGATCTTTCATCATAACTCAAGTTTTTGGCAGTGTTGGGTGGGTTACTTCTCATCCCAGAAGACCATGACTTGGTCTTTGATTAGATCTAATAACATTAAAAGTTTAAGAAGTTATCAAAGGCTTATATTAAGAAATTAATACTAAATGGAAATAAACTCAAAATCTATAAATATTTTTTGTATTCCTGGATGTGAATGTCAAGACAATCAGTGCTTGGAAGCTAAAAACAAAATAAGGTGGTAGCTCAAACAGAAGAATGTATATATAGAGTTTACTAACTATTTTGGTTTCAGGAAAAAAAAAACAACTTCTGTGAATTTTCTATCCCTTTTCCCTGAAAGTACATTTACAAAAGGACAACCACTCACCTTTATCACAGATAAAGTCATCGACACATCTGTAATACATTAATGCCCGCCCATGATGTCTGTTCAGTGTTAATAGGCTGGCATTGTTAATAGGTTCCATTAAGCAAAGTACCTAGATTTCATCTCCCTTTCTCCACTAAATTCTTAACCTCTTAGTTTCTATCAGAGAGCCACTGGCTGTGGTATATTTGGAGCTCCCCTTTAACAAGCTGATCTCTAAAAAACACTTGTCTACAAGAAAATTTGGAAGGGAATCTATACATCTGTATCCCAGGATCACTATCATTTTTTAAAAAAATCACTAACTTATATCCACACTATAAGAATCACTATAGAACAGCACATCAAATAACAAATGGTCTATTTGAACAAATGTGATTGAGCAAATTGCCAGGGCATATGCAAGGCATTATGGTGCACCCTGAACAAGATGCAAAGGGGATCAAAATGCAGTGACTGCCTTCAGTGAAACACCTCTCCTGTGAGACAAGAATGCCTGCAGACATGGCTACTCTCCATGCTGGCGTGAGATAGTTGCAACAATGTGCAAGGGGAACACAAAGAAGAGAGGACACGTTAACCTTTGTCAGAGAAACCGAGGACAGTTTCACAAGAAAGTGGTGTTGGAACTTAGCCTTGAAGGTTAGTGAATATCTTAGCATCTTTCTGATTGCAAGAAGAGAGCTACAACTCAGACTGGCTTCAATAAGGGAAGATTTTGTTTCACGTGGCAAGAAAACCAGAGAGGGCACCAGGCTCATCATGAGTAACTTCATGGTATCTGTCAGGTTTTCTCCATCTCCTCCTCCCTCCGTCATCCTCCCTCTTCACTTTCCCCTTTGCTTGGGTAGTAGTAGTTCAGGTATCACATCCAGACATCGCTATGTCCTAATGATAAAGACGAGGGACAGTCTCCACATTGGGAAGATAAAGCCTTTCCCAACAGATTCCTTTTTCATCTCATTGGCCATGACTCAGCCATAGAAAGTTTCCTAAACCAATCTCTGCAAAAGAAAGAGTGTTCCTATGATTAGATTAGACCACCCATCTTTGGTAGTGGGAAGGATTTGGGGGAGTCATCACAATGGATAGTCTGCAATTACACAGGCAGAAATAGAGGGGTGGCCATTTCCAGTGGAGGGTGTCATATTTCAGGAAACACAGGAATGTAATTCAGCTAAAGAATAAGACTAGAAAATAACTGGGTCTATATTGTGGAAGAATTTAATACCAAAGTAAAGAGCTTGGATTTTATTCTGTGGAACAAAGGAGATACTGAACATTTTTTGAGTAAAAGAATAAATGGTCAAGATTAGAACGATATTTTAGAAGGACTTTTCTGTCAGTGGTTTGTACAATGGCTTATGATAGAAAATCAGACAACTGAGTAGCCTAAGAAGCTATGACAATAATCTGGCAAATCATAAAAAGGACTCAAATTAAGTTAATGGCAGTGGGGCTAGGGGGAAAAAAAGAGTTTTGTAGGAATTTGGCAACTAATTGTAGGATATGAGGGATTAGAGAGAGGGAGGGGTGGAAGATGATTCAGAGCTTTGAAGTCTTGGAAGCTGGACCATTGGTGGCATTATCCACATTAGAAGGGACTTCAAGAGGAGCTGTTGGTTAGCTGGTGGGAAGAAGGGCCAGCCTTTACTACTAACTTCTTAAAACTGTCCTTGACCAGAATCTAGATGTTTAGCACAGATGAGACATGAAACAGGAGTCATCAGCAGTAGCATCTATAGAAGAGACACTACTAGTTATGTTTTCCACTTTTCCCAGTCTGTCTTTGATTTCCTTTCCTTAGTCCCTTCATTGTTGGGCACTTAGTCTTTTAGAGGATAAAACGAAACATACAGAGAAGATATAATTCAAATAAGCCCATTTCCTACTTGACAAATATAATTAAGGAAAGTAGAAATTCACAAAAATAAACTGGTAAGGTCACATGATATGCAAAAAGATTTCTCCCTTTCAAAACAGTCAGCCCCAAAGCCCGTTTGTATATTCTCCCCAACATGGCTTAATTTACAAACACAGTTGACCCTTGAAAAACACAGGTTTGAACTGCATGGGTCCATTTATACACAGTTTTCAGTAAATACAGTATACAACTATTAATGTATTTTCTCTTCCTTATGATTTTTTAAAATATCTTTTTTCTTTAGTTTACTTTATTGTAAGAATACAGTATACAATACATGTAACATATAAAATATGTATTAATCCACTGTTTATGTTAGCAGCATGGCTTCCAGTCAACAATAGACTATTACTCAGTAAGTTTGAAGGGAGTCAAAAGTTACACATGTATTTCTGACTGCATAGTAAGGAGGGGTTCTGTGTCCCTAATCCCTGAATTACAAGAGTCAACAGTACATACCCAAAAATGGTATCTGAGCATGTATGGTAATACAATTCTTCCTTTGTATATTAAAACTGCATCAGATAATATCGTGGTTGGGTTTATGTTAAAGTTTCATTTATCTTTGTTCTCCTTGACTGTCATGGTCAGTGTCAGGAAACCCACAATTTTATTACCGTGACTATAAATTTTAACCTAGCCAGATACCCAGAAGCCAATCAATAAGAATTTAAGCTGACTGAGCAATGTTATAATATAGTTATTTCTACTTCGTATGATCATGTATGCCATATTGGTCTTCTACTGCTGAGTGACAAATTGCCACAAGTTTAGCAGCTGAAAACAATGCCCACTGAGGGGCACTTGGGTGGCTCAGTAGGTTAAGTGTCCAACTTCGCCTCAGGTTATCATCTGATGGTTCATGAGTTCGGGCCCCATGTCAGGTTCTGCGCTGACAGCTCAGAGCCTGGATCCTGCTCTGGTTTCTATGTCTCCCTTTCTCTCTGCCCCTCCCCCATTCATGCCCGTGCGCTCTCTCTCTCTCTCTCTCTCTTTCTCAAAATAAACAAACATTAAGAAAAATTTAAAAACAAAAACAATGCCCATTGATTGGTTCACAGTTCTGTAAGTCATAAATCTATCATAGCATGACTGGATTCTCTGCTCAGTATATCACAAGAGTGAAATCAAGTTGTCAGCCATCAGAGACTGGAAGTTCTAGGAAAAATCCACTTCCAAACTCATATTTCTTGTTCCTAGAATTCAGTTCCTTGCAGTTGTAGAACTAACGTCCCCATTTCCTTGCTGGCTACTGGTTACCTCAAGAGGAGACTCTCTGGTGCTTTTCATGTAACTCCCACAGGCAGTTCACAACATGATGTTTGCTTTCTTCCAGGAAAGCCAGAGAGTACTTCTAGAACTCTCTCTTTTACTATATGTCAGAGAACACCCTTTGCTTTTAAAGAACTTGTGTGATTAGGTTAGGGCTACCAGGATAATCTCTATCTTAGCATCAACTGATCAGTAACCTTAATCACATCTCCAAAATCCTTTTGTCACATAAGATAACATAATCACAGGAATTGCACCAGAAGACAGAGATCATGGGGCCATTTCAGAACTCTGCCTGCTGCATGTGCTCTTATATATTACTTATTTGTATTATTGTTGGTAATAGCTACTATAGCTATTATAAATTCCTAATAAATTCTGAACACCTTACCTCTTTAGGTATTCTCCAAAGATACTACGCTTATCTCTTTTCTTCTACTTGACTTTGTAAAATTGTTTTTGTTTTTTCTTACTTCATTCCATTACACTTTGTTTCCTTTTCCCTTTATTTCTCCTTTCTTATTCATTATTTCACTTTCCGTCTCTACATTTCTCTTTCTCTTTCCCTTTCTCTAGGTTAGCATTCTGCCAATTTTGAGTAAAGATGATCTGTAATTATTTCTAATGATATGTTATACTCTTGTAGTGTCTCTCATCAAAACCTAAAAGCTTATGAGTCTTAATTATGCCTCACAATATTTCTGTGAGGATGAGGAGGGTGATTATTCCATTTTACAGATGGGAAAGCTGAGACTCAAAGAAGTCAAGAATCATCCCTAAATCATACAGTTGACAAAGGAAAGAGAAGGGTCAGTGTGGTCATTTGTTTTCTCCTTCATCTGATAATTTTTAGGGAATTTTTGTAGTCTCTGCAAATGATTCCCCCTTCAAAGCACATCCCCTTTCATTGATAGTGTCTTTGCTGCCTACTAGAATCCATACAGGAATGATATGCTCAGGAAGAAGTCATTGGTAACTTCAAGTCCTGACAGAGTGTGTGGAAGGTAATTGTGTCCATGAAAGGGAACCAGAGTCTAAGAGTAGTCCTAACAGTAGCCAAAGTTAATTGGAGAGTGGGGGGTCGGTCATACAGTCACCAAAGCCCTGAACTAAAAAGAACATGGAAGCCATTTAATTTTCCCTTGGTAAGTGATTAGATGAGCCTCTGAAAAGTAAAGTGGCTTAAACTTTATTCTAAAACAAGCTCAGAGTCGAGCTGGTATCAGAGTCCAGTGTTGAGACACCCATAACAATGGCCTTTCCACCCACAACCTATTTCCACTCTACTCCCCACCATCCCATACTGTAAAAGTAGGAAGTGGACACTTGCAGCCAGGATGTTAGCACAGGCTGGAAGTTTGAGGTGGGCGGAAAAAACAGCCTTGAAATGTGTTTCAGGTTCATATAAACTTGATACATTTCCAAGGGACATATGAGGAAATTCTATCTTTTAGCTATCAATGCTTCAGAGAAAAGCAAGCCCTTTCTCCATCTTTTGTGGCTTAATTCTGGTCCCTCTCCCAAGAAAGACATGGTCTTACTTATCTATTTTCTACTTTGTTTATCCTAAAATATTTCTCTAATTTCCAAACTCTCTCTACTCCTGTGGAGAGAGTCCCTTGTCCCAAAACTATATCTTTAGGGGTGACAAAAAACAGTCACATTTGAAGATAGCACAGTTAGAATTGCTCTAAACTCCTTGAGTTTCCCAATGTCTTCAGTCTATTGTTCTATAAAAGGAAATGGGCATTGACTATAAGAAGATACAACTTATAAAGTTGTCATTCGTAAATAAAGAGGTATTTATTGAGGTACTTTTAAAAATAATTCTCACAGGGGAAAAAACCTTCTGTGGAGAAGAGGCAGTTGAATAAACATTTCATATGTGCAGGTGGAAGCAAAAATGTTATCTGGTCAGAGGTTCACAGGCTCCTAATACTCAAACCAGAAAATTAAAAAGCAGCATGAAAATGACAGAATTTGCCATTTTATTGTGCTTGAAATCTTGAAGTTAACCTGCCTGTGACGTTTTCTTGATTATGGTCTTATTGCCCATTCAGCTGAAACATGAAGTCTATGAAAATCCAGAAAATTCTTGGTTCTGTCTGCTTTAAATTTTTTTCAAAAATAGTTATTTTTTAGAACATTCATCATTTTGAACACAAAATATCTGTCTAGCTGGATTTAGTCTGATATGGCGACCAGAGCCTTCTTGAATATTTTTTAATTGAATTTGAAGAGTTAGTGTAGACAAATGACCTCTGTAAATGAATTTTTTTCATTGAATTGAATTGTCAAAATTCGATAGAAATAACTTTTCAGATTAAAGCCTTATGGAGGCCGACTGCCACTCTTCCTCTAAATACAATTTTTATACAAACTACTAAAACACATACAATCCTTAGGTTTAAGATGTTTTTGTAATAATAATTATAGCCCATTATTGGCATTTTTTCAATTATGACAAAGGCAAGATTCTGAGGTACATTCACTAAAATGTTCTAAATTTTACTATAATGTCACTAACAATGCTTTTCAATACAGAAAAACATTTAGAATTAACAGAGGAGATGAGTATATAGTCCAGCTTTTGTATGATACTTTGCATAAGTAAGTGTTAAAAATCATGTATCTGCAGACTATTGAAAGACATAGGAGAAGCTAATGGCATAGTGTTCAGTAAAACGATCAGGACAGTTTCCTGGTGTTTCCAGTTCTCTGGTTTCTTCCTTCACCCTTCACCACTCATCTTTAACAAAGTGGTAAGGGTTAGAGTTAGGATTAAGGAATTAACAAACTTAGACACATTTCAACACAGTTTATTATTTGTGTTTTTCCTTGCTGCCACAAAACTAGTAGTAGAGGTTCTCTAACTTGGCAAATATTATATAGAACAAACATCATGATGGAGAAACTTCAGTTTCTTACTCTTTATGATGATGCCTACCATCATTGCTATATTTAAAGACCAGGAGGTAGTGCTGTAAACATTGGAATGGAAAAGATGTCACTGATTATTTTCAAATGATATGATTATCTGTATAGAAAACTTGCAGAGTAAGTAAATAGTAAAACTATTTAAACTAATAAGAGAGTTGAGCAATGGTGTTGGATTTAAAATCCATCTACAACCTGCAGAAATGACCAGCATTTCTCTATATTGTAAGTAGTTATTTTTTAAATATTTTTAAAAGATCACTTAAAGTAGCATTTTTAAAAATCTTTAAGGTATCTAGGAATTAACAAAGAGTTAATAAAACTATATTAAAAACATAAACAAAGATTTGATATGATGGAGACAGCATTCCATGCACTTGGATGAATGATTTAATATTATGAAGATGTCATTTCTCCCCCAGCCCCGTTTAATCTCCAAATTCATTTATAAATATGTCTAATCAAAATTTCAGCTCACTTTTCTTTTAGGAATCCAGTAAGTTTATTTTGACATTTATATGGAAGGAAAAATGTTCATGAATATCTAATTTAGCTTTGAAACAGAGATGAACAAATGAGGGTGAATTGCCCTACCAAAATAAAAGCATACCACAAGCCATAATTAAAACAGTTTAATAACATGGACACAAAACCCAGTAGAGCAAAGTAGAATTAACAGAGTAGAAGTACAGTCATGTGTAAAGGGAGCTTACAACATCATTAATCATCAGGGAAATGCAAATCAAAACCACAATAAAATATCACCTCCTACCTGTTAGAATGGCTATTATCAAGAAGACAAGAAATAACAAGTGTTGGTGAGGATGTAGAGAAAAGGAAACCCTGGGGCACTACTGACGGTAATGTAAATTGGTATAGTCACTATGGAAAATTATCCGTGGATTCCTCAAAAAATTAAAAATAAGGCTACCATATGAACCAGCAACCCCACTTCTGGGTATATATCTGAACGGGAAAAAGAAACCACTATCTTGGAGATTTATCTGCATTCTTATTGCAGTGTTATTCATGAGAGCCAAGACATAGAAACAACCTAGGTGGCCATCGATGGATGAATGGATAAAGAAAATTATACACACATGTACACATAAACATATGCACTCACACACAAATTGGAATATCATTCAGCCACAAAAAAGAAAGAAATCCTGCCTTTTGTGATGTAGTTAGGCAATATACTAAGTGAAATAAGCAAGAGAGAGAAAGACAAATACTTTATGATATCTCTTATATGTGGTATCTAAAAAAGCCAAACTCATAGAAACAGAGCAGAATGATGGTTGCCGGAGGCTAGGTGGTGACAGAATGAGGAGATGTTGGTCAAATGGTACAAACTTTCAGCTAAAGATTGTAAGTTTGGGGGATCTAGTGTAGAGTATGATGACTATAATTAACAATACCATGTCATATACTTGAAAGTAGTTAAGAAAATAAATCTTAAATGTTACTACTACACATACACACACATACAAAAAGTGGTGATTATGTGAAGGACTGGAGGTATTACCTAATTTTATGGTGATAACCATTTAAAAATATATGTGTGCCAAATCATCATGTTGTATACCTTAAACTTAAATAGTTACATGTCAATAACATATCTATAAAGCTGAAAATAATTAATAAAAGGGAGCTTAATAATCAATGAAGTTGACACCCACAAATCATAGGAGAAAGTATAAACTAGTAAATGCTGTTGGCACACATTGGGGACGGGGAATAAAATTAAACTCCTTCACATTTACATAGCTAAATGTGAAGTATTATGTTGTAAAATTAATCTATTTAACATTGATTCGACATGTATTTATTGAGTACCTACTCTGTGCCAACTACTGTTCTAGGTTCTAAGTTTACATTTCAGTTTACAAAACAGACCAAGATCTCCTCTTGCTTTGAGGAGATTATATTCTAGAAAAGGAGACAGATCACAAAGAAACAACAAAGTAAATATTAATCAAATAAGTGAAAAGTGGGGGGGGGGGGAAATAAGGGTGGGTAAGAAGTACAAATGTATGGAGTCACAATATTTGAAAGACTGCTTAAGGTAGGATTCAATGAGAAAATGATATTAGGATACCTGGCTTGCTCAGTTGGTAGAGCATGCAACTCTTGATCTTGGGACCATAAATTCAAGCTCCATGTTGGGTGTAGAAATTACTTAAAAATAAACTCTGGGGTGCCTGGGTTGCTCAGTAGGGTGAGCACCCAACTCCTGATTTTGGCTCAGGTCATGATCTCATGGTCATTGGATCGAGCCTCACGCTCAGCAAAGAGCCTGCTTGGAATTCTCTCTCTCCCCCTCTCACTGCCTCTCACCCGCTTGTGTGGACATGCACTCCCTCCCTCTCTCTAAAACAAAACAAAACAAAATAAAATCTTTAAGGAACAAACAAATAAACAAAAAAGAAGAGAGGCTTGAAGGAAGTGAGGGAGTGAGCCATGCAGGTATCTGGGAGAAGAGTGTTACAGGGAGAGGTAGCAGTCAGTGTAAAGTCCTTAAAGGCAGATGTGCCCATCAGATGCTAAGAACAAGAAAAATGTCAACATGACCGGAATAGAATAAGTTTGGGGCTTTAAGTGGGAAGTCATTGGCAGGCTTTGAGCAGCAAAGTGACATCACCTAATTTATACTTTAAAGGAACCCTCTGGTTGCTGTGTTTCAAAATAGAGTAAGGAGACAGGGGTAGGTCGGTAACAATGGAGGTGGAACAAGGCAACCAGATGCTAAATACATTTTGAAGTTAAATTCACCTGAATTCCTGATACATGATAGATCAGTACCAGAAAAGAAGAATGAGTGTAAAATGACCTGAGTTTTTGGTCTTAGCAACTGAAAGGATCAAATTGCCATCAACTGAGTAAATAAAGTACCATGCAGATATATATTTGGAACTAATGGTAGGGAAGTACTTCTTAAATAAAACACCAAAGTATGAAACAGAAAGTCAAACATTGATGACTTTAATTACATCAATATTGATGATTTCAGTTAAATGAATACTATCATGGAAAAACTAAAACATAGATAAGAATTTTAAAGAAACTATTTGAAATTTCTAAAATTTGCAAGTGACTAATACCTAAAATATGTCAGGAAGTCTTACAAGTCAACAAATAAGAATAACAAAAATGACAGAGAAGCCCCCACCACCACCTCAAAGTGGTCCAAAGAAATAGAGATAACTCAAAAGACTAGGAAGAAATGGTCAGAATGTGACAAAAAATTACAGAAATTCAAGTGAAATTGACAGTGAAATATAACTTTATGCCTACCATAGTGGCAAAAACCACCAAGCAGAATAATGCCTGGTGATGCTGGAGACATGGGGATATGGAAACGTGTGCTGCTCATGGGTGCATAGAACAGTGTGTACAATGTCACAATTTAGCCAAATTTAGTATACACATCCCTATAACCCAGCAATTTCATTTCTGAGTATGAGACTTCTGGAAAAATCTTTACATATAACTTTAAGTGGCATAATATAACTATTCATTTTAGTGTTATATTTGTGATGGTAGAGGATTGGAAACAATTTAGGTGTCCATCTCTGAGGGAATGAATAAGTAAAATGTGAAAGACACACATTATAAAACAGTATGTTAAGGTTTAAAAGAAAAATGGAAAAATTAGAGGCACCTGGGTGGCTCAGTCGGTTAAGCTTCCGACTCTTGATTTTGCCTCATGTCATGGAGTCACAGTTGGTGGTATCTGGCCCATGTTTGGTACCACGCTGGGCTTTGTGCTGACAGTGTGGAGCCTGCTTGGGATTCTCTGTCTCCCTCTGTCTCTGCCCCTCACGCCCCCCCCATCTCAAAATAAATAAATAAACTTTAAAAAAATGAAAAGATTATAAGAATGCACAGCAACCTGCATGGGTCTTAAATATATAATGTTGAGGGTGAAAAATAATTGAGAGAATTATTTCTATACAAAAAAAATACCATTATGTAAATGTAAAATACACAAACTTGTGGTATATCCATACAATGGAATATTATTCAGTGATATAAAAGGAATGCACTACTGATTCATACAACAACTTAGATGTATCTCAGGGGAATTATGATGAATGAAAAAAGCCAAGCTGGAAAGTTACATATCATATCAATTTATTTATATAACACTCTCTAAAATTATAGAAATAGAGAAGAGTTAGTGGTTATCAGAGCTTGGGGATTGGTAGGGAAGGGTGTGGAGTTGCTATAAAGAGGTAGCAGGAGGAAGTTCTTGTGATGGTGATAGAATTATTCACTACCTGGAATGCAAAATGGTTATGTGAAGCTACACAGCTGATAAAACGTATAGAACTTTAAACATACATACATGCAAACATGTGCTTGTAAAACCTGGGAAATCTGGATAAACTGTCAATTTCCTGGTTTAGATAGTGTGCCATGGGTACAGTGTACTATGGCTATAGTGTACAGTGGCACTGTAGGAGGCTGGGTAAATGATTTATGTACAATTCTTTGCAACTTACCATTAGAGTAAAAGTTAAATGCACACATATACACAAAATACACATTTAAAAAAAAAAACCACATACAAAAAATAATATATGTCAAATATGTTAGAATGGCTACCTGTGCTAGGAATAGTAGGGAATGAAGGAGAAGATGATGGATTACATGGATGGATGTATAGACAGGTAAGACGATATGTAGGTAGGTAGCTGGGTAGGTAGGTAGGTAGATAGATGATAGATAAAAGATATACTTATAGATAAGAAATATAAGGGAGACTTTCACAGGTCAATGTTCATAGTAAGCCATATACTGAGACATAAAATAATTCAACCCTGCACCTCCTATCAAAATAAAAGTCGGAATACAAGAAGTTTGGAGCACAGTGAACCTAACTTTGAAATTAAAAAAATCCATTTGCTAGCAAAAGGATGTTGTGTGTGTGTGTGAGGGGGGGTGGAATATGTTAAAAACAGCTATGTCTGATTGATGAGACTATAGGTTACTTTTATTTGCTTTTTATTTTTTCCAGTGTTTTACAAGGAGTTTTTGTGCTATTATTAGAAACATAAACATGATTTGAAGACATATAAAAAAATGTAAAGATTATTGCACGGGGTACCTGGGTGGCTCAGTCAGTTAAATGTCTGACTTGTCTAACTCTTGATTTCAGCTCAGGTCATGATGTCAATGTTCATGAGTTCAAACTCCACACATGGAGCTCCATATTGACAGCCCAGAGCTTGCTCACGCTCTCTCTCTCTCCCTTTCTCTCTCTCTCTCTCTCTCTGTGCCCCTCCTCTGTGCATGTATGAGCTCTCCCTCTCTCTCAAAATAAGATAAATATTTTAAAAATAAATAAATAAAAATGTAAAGATTATTGCAGACTATAAGTACACATATACAAGCTCTATTCAAAGTGACAAATACATTGATATTGTGCAACCTCTTCTCTTTTATATTCTTCCTCTGATAAGCTCACGCATCCCTATAATTTTAAAGGTGTCCAAATACAAAATTAGCATCCTTGAATTCAGCATCTCACTTATCCTCTCTCTTTACAACTGTATATGTACATCTCAGCCTAAATCCCCTTTCATAATTTCAAACACAACACAACTAAAATTGAAGCAGATGTTCTTGACTTCTATATTTTTGTAAATGGCACAACCAGTGTTCTAGATCATGTAAGCTGCCAGGATATAATAATATACTTTCATTCATCAATGCAAAAAAATGTACAAAGAAGAAAATGTTGAAATTTTCAGGTGTGTCTAGAAATGCTTCAGTGATTTGTATTAAGACTTTAAGGTGAGTAGAAATGCATGATATATTTGGAGAACTTCAATCTCTAGTTTAACTAGAAATCTATTGCATGTAGGATGGACAATGAGCATACTAGACAATTTGGAGCATAGATATAAGGGGTCTTCTAAATCTTAAGAGAAGTATGAACTTGACTTTTTTAATGATAAAGAGCTACTGAAGAAATTTAAGCAGAGAAATGGAATAATTCGATTTATATTTTAGAAAAACAAGACCAGTTAGTAGTGCTGGAGCTGGTTTGAAAGAAGAGGTAGAGAGAGGATCAGCAAGGATGCTTTGCAGTAGTCTAGCCAGAGATGCTGAGGAAGGAAGGAGAAGTGGAAGGATTCAAGAGCTCTTTAGCATATAGAACTGACAGTATGTGATAACTGATTAGATGTAACAGGCAAGAAAAATGAAAGTATCCAGGAACTCCATATTAAGACCAGTGCAACTGATATCATTAATCAGGTAGTTTCTGTTGTTCCTTTGAAATATATCCTACACTCACTCCTATTTCAGTCCTGCAATCAACCTAGTTCAGGATCCTACTGTTCACTCCTGACTACTTTAAGAAATTCTAACTTGTATTCAAGACTAGAGTTTCCTCTTCAATATTTCAACCCATTGTATATATCACTACCAGTATCATCTTTAAAATCTTTGAAAGCTTGCTATTGCTTACAGTTCTACCAAGTTAATTGCTTAGTATGGTGTTCTAAACCCTCAACAATTAGACCACAACTCTACCTCTCTTACCCTTACCCAGTAAGATTTTTTTTATCCATCTTGATCATAAAAGAAAATATTTAGGTTTGGATCTCATTAAAGTTGAGAACTCTTCTTCATCAAAAGACAGCATTAAGACAAGGAAAAGATATCCCACATAATGGGAGAAGTAATTTACAATACACAAACAGCTTATATCTAGAATATATAAAGAACTCCAAGTCAGTTTGAAAAAGATAGATAATTCAACAGAAAAATGAAGAGTAGTTTTAAACAGCAAATCCACACAAAAATATCTAAATGGCCAATGAGCATGAAAGGACTCATAAGTCATTGGGAGCAAATTAAAACCTCATAACAGAACCAAAAATTGATAATGATGAAAAATGACTTCAACTCTCACATACTGAATAGTATAAATTGGTATAATCACTTTAGAAAATGGTTCAGCAATATTTACTAAAGTTGAATGAACATAACCCATACCCTAAAACCCAGGAGTTCAATTTTAGATACATACCAAAGAGAAGTCATATATATGGATGCAAAAAAAAAAAAAAAAAAAAAAAAACCACGTACAAGAATATCCATAGCAGCATCATTCAGAAGAGCTAAAACTGGAAAGAATCTAAATGTCCACCAACTGTAGAGTCAATCAATAAATAATGTTAAGTTCATATACTGGAATACTATGTAACATTCCAACTACTTACTACTGTAAGAAATAGCTTGGATGAATCTGGCAAGCTTACTGCTGAGTAAAATGCCTAACACCAAAAAATAATTACTACATGAAATATTTCATAGAAGATTCAAAACCAAGTAAAATTAATCTGTAATGTCAGAAATCAGGATGGTTAATTATGGTATTAATTAATAAGAGATGGCACAAGAAGGATTTTTCTATGCTGCCATTTAATGTTTTGATCAGAACAGTAATTACACAGATGTGCTCACATTGTGAGATTCATTAAGCTATATACTTGAGATATCATCATGTTATTCTTCAATAAATATGTATAAACATATATATATATTTAGAATTATATTTTCCCAGAAGTGAGTGTACATGTGTATATGATTTGACAAATAAGAATATATTTAATATGGGATAGAAAATTGGGCTTTATTATTATTCTCATTGGATGAATGAGTAAGACCGCAACTAATGATAATAATATGTAAAACATGGGGGACTTATTACGAACAAATACTATTCTAAATATTTTATATACTTTAACTCCCAGCAACAATATAAGGAAGGTACTGTTTTATCTTTATTTTACAGTTGAGAAAACTGAGGCATAGAGAGTTTAAGTAATGTATTCTAACTAGAAGCTAAGTGACTTTCTCAAGGCTAAGTGACACCAAAGGCAGAGGTGACTCCATCCTGTATCTTCTGATTCTAGGGCTACACTCATCCATTATATCACATGCAGTTAGATTTTCTTGTTAAGATGAATTACATTGGACTTATATATCATGGAATCTCCCATTGTCTATCTTAGAACTCTGCAGACAGTGAATACAATGGGGAAAGCATTCTGAAGCATTAATTCTCAGAATTTCTACACATTGGCCCTTCCTCTATTCAAGCAAAGTAGTTTTAACTATATTACCTAAAAGAAGGGATGAGACAGCACAGACAGGAAAATGCAGCTACTTCTGTCTTTTTAATTCCAAGTCCTGGAGAATAGAAAGGATTCTGGTAGAATGAGTGGCATTATTGACCCTAATTCTCCCCACTCCTCATATCCATGTAATTTGTCATGACTTTGAAGTACCTCCCCAAAGACACTGTCTATTTCCCCATCACTTGACTTTGTGTTCAAACATTTCACTTTCTTTGACCAATAGAACGAGGCAGAAGTAGTAGTATGTTGTTTATAAGTCTAAAGCCTTAGGAGACCTTGTGCATTTCTTCTTGACCTCTTGTGTTCCTGCTATCACCATAAGAAGTGCACTTCTGGCCATCCCACAGGTCTAAGAAAGAGGATTAGAGTAATGTGTAACAAAGCCATCTTGCTGAGCAATCCTAGCTGAGCCCAGCTGATATCAGCCAATCCTCAGACATGATAGTGATAAGAAACAGTTATCACTTTAAGCCATTGAATTCTGAGGCAGTATTCAACAGAGCAAATGTTAACTGCTAGTGTATAGAAAGAGATTTAGGAGAATATGTGATAAAGTAGAGCAAACCTTCCTATCCCCCAAATTTAGATACTATTTCCTAGACTGGAAGAAAAAACAGAAGTGAAAGAATTTCCTTGCACTGTGCTCTATTGTCCATCCTAAATTAATTATTGGACAAGAGAGTGGAACAGGAAGACAAGGAAATGCCACACACCCCAGTTAGTGTAGGGGAATCAATAAAACAGAGGTCTGTCCCTTGTCCCAGAATTGTGGTTGCTGGGTCATGTGCTGTTACAGAAGGGCCTAAGAAAGACTCACAGTGTTCTGATCGTACACACCTGAGAACAGCACAAAGGAGACACTGAGCCTCCATGGCTCAACAAAACACTAGAGTTGCACAATGCTTTCACTGCCCCCAAGATGGACACTGATATATGGATGTAACACAACAGTCTCCATGGACAGATAGATCAGCTGCAAATGCCACCATGAACTGGACATACTCACTGCTTTGATACCTTAACAACCCTAAATTTACTGAGAATATATTCATTCCTACAGAATGAGAGTCCAAAATAAACATTAAGTTATGGAAAATAAAAGTTACATTTGATGCATTTTTTGTACGCTGAAATTTGTGTCCTATACGAGTATGCTGATCTTACTACTAGAAATATCATTATGAGAAAAGTCTCAAAGATTAATAAAATCTATTTAAACTTATATTTTTATGATTTCTAAACTATAGTCAATTCTTCCAAATGATAACCTCAAAAACTGCCACTGAGAAACAAGAACAAACATGCAAAGGAAATAAAGTATGTATGAAGCAAAACAGTCTTTTTTGTGTTTGATTTACACATAAAATTTCAGACTTCTGATGAATTTTTCCAAACCTTTTACACAGAAAGATATTTTACAATCATAGTCTAAGGAAACTTGACAACATTTAAAAAAACCAAAACTAACTTTCTATAATTCCATAACATAATGTAAAATGTATAATAATTTCAATAGGATATGAAATCTTTCAAAAATCTATTCTAGGTTATAAGTTTAAAATTTTAAATAAAATGCAAACTTTTAACCACTTATTCCTGTCATATCTTACTTTTGGAAATATGTCACTTATTTAATTATGGGTGCAGAATAGGGAATTAAAATATTCTTTTTCTTTTCTTGAATAGTTTATTGTCAAGTTGGTTTCCATATAACACCCAGTGCTCATCCCACAAGTGCCCTCCTCCATGCCCATCACCCTCCTTTCCCTCTTCCACCCCCATCCGCCCTCAGTTTGTTCTCAGCATTCAAGAGTCTCTCATGGTTTGCCTCCTTCCCTCTCCCCAACTATTTTTTCCCTTCTTCTCCACCACGGTCCTCTGTTAAGTTCCTCCTATTCCACCTATACATGCAAACATATTGTATCTGTCCATCTCTGCCTGATTGATTTTGCTCAGCATAACACCCTCAAGGTCCATCCATGTTGCTACACATGGCCAGATTTCATTCTTTCTCATTGCCATGTAGTATTCCATTGTATAGATAAACCACATCTTCTTGACCCATTCGTCAGTGGATGGACACTTAGGCTCTTTCCATGTTTTGGCTATTGTTGAGAGCGCTGCTATGAACATTGGGGTAAATGTGCCCCTATGCATCAGCACTCCTGTATCCCTTGGATAAATTCCCAGAAGTGCTATTTCTGGGTCATAGGGGAGTTCTATTGCTAATTTTTTGAGAAACCGCTACACTGTTTCCAGAGGAGCTGCACCGGTTTCCATTCCCACCAACAGTGTAGGAGGGTGCCCTTTCTCCACATCCTTGCCCATCTAGAGTGTCCTGATTTGTTCATTTTAACCACTCTGACCAGTGTGAGGTACTATCTCAGTGTCGTTTTGATTTGTATTTCTCTGATGAGGAGGGACACTGAGCATCGTTTCATGTGTCTGTTGGCCATCTGGATGTCCTCTTTGGAGAAGTGTCTGTTTGTGTCTTCTGCCCATTTCTTCACTGG